>NW_009924163.1:0-14929 GCF_000696875.1 Nestor notabilis | reverse complement strand
GTCCCAGCAGGAAGGAGGTACTAAAATATCACATCCAGTGCCTGCTAAATGCATCTGCAAGGGACAAAGTGCTCATCTAACAGTTTCTCCAGTTCAACTCTAGCATCCTAGTGGAGAGGTACAATACTGGACACAGCTGGCCTTGCCACACTTGGAGCAAGTACAGGTGTATGTAAAGAGGAAAAACATTCTTACATTAAAAGTACACTGCAAATATCTGCCTCCTGCCATGCACAGAGTGGCACTAGAGCCCAGTCCACTTCAGTGCTCTCAAGATTGGCATGTTGCAGTATGTCCATCACTGGAGGCAGGAGAAAGAGCTAAGGAACAGGAGAGAGGGTTTTGGGAGAAAACAGTAGCTTTGCAAGCAGCAGATCCCTCCACTCCACCTGTTTTCAGCCATAGGGCAACTGGGACAATTTGAAGCGCTCTAAACACATGAAGAGTACACATACATTGGCAGTTTCAGAAGCCCTTGGGAAAGTGAGCAAGGCAACAAACACACATCAAAAGTAATAAGCAGACATAAGCAATGAAAACAGGCAGTGAAGAAATCCCCAGTGAATGAAAGGGTCAAACATTAGCTCATTACTATCAGACACTAGAGAACTGACACAAGGGAAAGTCCACAGAATAGCCCTACTCAGACGAAATGTTACAGAGTTCAATCAGTCACATCAAAGGACATTATGGAAAGAGATCTGTGCAGAAGATAATGTTGCCCCTAATCTCTGAAGAAAAAAACACAGGAGCAGACAGTTCTCCACTGCAACCCCACTAGCTACACCATTAGGATTAAGTTAATGTAACAAAGATTTTTTGAACTATTACTTACGTCTCAGGTGATAGTTTCAGAGAACGACATGATTCAACCTGACAGAGGAGCAACTCCAATAAAGTTAAAATATAATAAAACTGAAAAAAAGAAAGATTACAAAGCTTCAAGTTTCATTTCAAACTAGCAGAAAGAAAACTACATTTTCAACTATTTATCTAATACCAACCATGGTATATTGTTGAAGACAATGCTTTTTACTACTAAAAATGTAGTACAGTACATAGGATTATAATTGCATGTGGATATACTGTAATTTCTTATTTCTCTGTAGTACAGTTGCATCATCTAGTGGACAACACAGAGATTGCATTAGTTTTACACTAGTTTTACACAATTTAGTTTAGGATTCATTGAGTATCTTTGCCTTCCCACTGAATATAGCTCATTGAAGCACTCTCTCAAACTTAATTCTGTAATTATATCCACTAAAATATTCAGTGGAATGAACTGGAAATGTTTGGGTTTTTTTCCTTTCCCCTCCAACCTGCAGCAGACTGATGCTACTTAAGCTTTGTTAGATAGGGATAGAATCAAGTTCTTCTAGTTGAATTCAGCCACCAAGCTGTGAATTCCCTGCTTTTGTACTGAAATTATAAACATCATGAATTTCACTTGGTTGAGCTCCAAATGCTAGTCCAAAATGAGGGAAAGTTTGTAAATTTTGCAACAATCCCAGTTTGTATTTATGGTGTAAAGAAATCCATAAAGTTCTGTTGGGACGATTTCTTTCTGTCTTAGAGTTCATTGTCTTCATTGCTGTAGCCACAGATGTGCTGAGTGCAAACAAACACATCAAATTATGCTGAAGCTTGGCACTTTGCAAAAGGTATTCTTTACCTTCTAGGCGTAGAAGGGCTATACACCCTGGGAGACATAAGTTTTAAAAGCTCCTTGCTTTGGAAATGTCATCTTTGAATGCTTTCATAGTGTACCTAAAAGCTTTAATTATCAGGGTATGAGAGTTGATACCCCCTTATCTTGTCCTGAAACAGACAGATCTGAAGACACTTAGCAATGATGGATGATCTCCACACACTACAGCTGAAGAAAACTGTAAACTAGAAGCCACTCACTCTAGAAGATCAAAGAAAATCCGTGCTGTATTTACATAAATTGACACAGGAAAGATACTGTCATGAGGTTTCACGTTTATCATTTTTCAGTGACTTCAGACTGCATCAAATCAACACACACACCCTGAAAAAAATAAAAATCAAGGTGTGCTATTTCTGCCTCACTCGTCACAAGAAATAAAACTTCTCATGCACCTACACAAGCCCAGAGTGTTCACTGCAGTCACAGAATACATTCCTACTTTAGCTCTTTTTGAGTAACACTGCATAAGCTGGAAGAGAATCTAGCTCGCTGCGATGATCTATGCCAAGTTTGTATCGTTAATGGTAAAAAGCCAGGGTTTATTCCTACTACTGCTGAGATTTGCAGATACACTCTGAAAGGAAATTTATACAGAGGGAAGTGTGTCTTTCCACACTGAGATCACAGCTAAATCCCTTCTTAGACTAACAGAGAGCCAGAGTCAAATGTTAACAGCACACCACTAAAACTAAGCAATTAAGATGTTTGCAGCTCAAAGGGGCCCTAGTTAAATTAGAGGCTGAGAGGAAGCATCTTCACTCTTTGAAAACTTGATTTAGTGTTCTGTAAGACAGGTGGAGAGCACTCCCAGTGCAGTTACCTCCTCAGGCACCCTAGCTCTTAGTCTGGTTTAGGATGCCCTGTCTTGCACATAGTTTAGGTTTGATTCAAAAAAGAATTTAAGCTTTTGCTGACTAGGCATATATATATATATACACACACACCCTGAATCATGTCCCGTTACTCTGGTTTATTCCTGTTAAAACTCCATTGTTATTGATGTGTGTTACAAAAGCACTAGTTCCAGTTCCATAGTTTATTCAGGCAGGATTTTGCCTTTGACATTAAATACACATGGGTCTATTCAGAACACTTGCTACATTGCTTAAGGTAAAGCTAGGGGCTTACTGCTGTGCATACATGGAAGAGAAAGACAAGTAGGTCATACTGCCTGCTCTCCTGCACTGCCAGGTGCCCTTCCTACACTCTCTGGAGCATGTGTAGGAGTTACACAAGTGGAGCCCGTATTCAAAACACCTGGTATAAATGTGTAGTTTATAATGCTGTACTGAAGCAAATAAACTAGTATCCATCTTGCAAGACACAATGTACGTAAGTTTTTCTTAAAATAGTCATCTCGAGAATATAAAGAAAAAAAAACCAAACCCAAACAAAAAATCCAACATCCAAATATCCTTATCTTCTTTAACTCTGGTACCATCTCATTATAAAATTACTAAATGTGAAACACACCTGTTCTTACAGAATGAAGTTCTTATTAAAAGAAAGCGAGAGGTCAAGCAGTTCAACTGTAATCATCAGAACTACAGGACACGTTCAAAAAAGCATCCCACTAGCTCAGTGCCCTGTTTCCCACAGTGTCCACCAAGACCTTTAAAGAACAAGCACAGGTCAAGTACGTACAAGACTTGCCATCAATATCCTCCCAACCTTGAACTATTTTGAGATCAGGGAACTACATAAGACCGAAGTTTTTTGGCTGGCCTGTAACTGCCAACAGCTCCATCTCCTCGGTATTACATGCTCTGTACCCATGTCAACTTTGGTATCCATACCCCCTTATTAACATCAATGGATTCGTTACCACATTCTGGTAGTTTTGAACCTGAGTTCTTCAAGCTTCCTTTGAAAACCCTTAATTCTTGCACTGTGAATGCTCAGTCACCATCCACCCTCTTCATGTCACCCATGACTTCCGTAGACCTTTTTGCAGATCTAATCAAAATGAATGGGCAAGTCTCAGCCCTGCTTATCTCTGCTATAGACAGGTTCAGTGGTACAGAAGGACCCTCATGAAGCTGATGGGAATCGCCCTTGGTGGGATTAGTAAAGACTGCATCCCCAAATCCAGAGAAGCATCTCATCCCAGGAGATACTTCAGAATGGGGCTGACAAGACTATAAAATACAGTACTAAGTGACTTGCAGGGATTAAAACCATAGTTTAGGCAAATATGAAAGTAAGTTGGCCCAAAGGATGTAATAAATGTGCTTCTAGCTCCAGAAAGCACTTCAGTTCCTCTCCCAACTCATTCACCCTGCCCTCTGCTCTGAAATGTAAAGTAACAACACACTGTCAGCATCTCCATATGAAAAGTACAAAAAAGCCTGACAGTGTATTAGGGTAAACAAGGCAGGAAAAAAGCTTATTTTCAGACCTTCCTAATTCTAGGAAGATGTTATGAAGATGGCACCTCAAAACCAAGAACTTTGGGGGTTGGAAACTGAGTAAACAGCAAACAGCTACACTTCTCAGTTCCCGCAGAATTTTGAAGCTAAACCAACATACCCTTGTAGGTAAGGAAGGGCCTTTCTCAGAGCTCCAAGTATCAAAGCATTTCCTGTCCCAAATACAGAGACAGAAAAAAAACATGGAATCCTCAAATCCAAGCAAGTTTACCCAATAACATTCTTGTCCACAAGATACCAAAGAAAGTCTGAAAGTGCATGTAAGCCTGAATACTTAAGAGTTTTCACTTGCTGCATTTTTCCTTAAGTTGTATCATTATCTAGAATGCCTTTACTGTTGTATACAATTTCATTTATTTCAAAAATAGAGGTCTTGTAGAAAATGAAGCAATATATTTACAAAAATAAACTTAAAAATACAGTTCTTAACAAATGCTAAAAACAGTAATGAAAACTTCTATGAAATGTGATTCCCCACAAAATGGAAAATAATCACAACACAATCACAATTATAAAGTAAGTTTGTACAGCTTAAATAAGGGTCCTGCCCTCAAATGCCCTTTGAAGAAGTCTCTCTTCTCTGAACAACATAGGGAGCTCAAGCTCCCTACTTAAGTAGAACTAATTCTGAAAGGCAGTTCATTAGACTATGCCCTTATAGACAGGACAGGAACATTTCTCAATGTGATCATCAGAACTGAGTGGAAAGGGAATTAATTGCCTGGGTGGTCTTCCAAACAAGAAACAGTTCAAAATGATACATCCTTTCAGTTCTCACTCCCAGCAGGAGGAGCCAGAACACGAACCAGTGAGTCTGAATGGTGCTTTGAGAGTAAAAGAAAGACATTCACACAGGGGAAAGGTAAAGAATTGATACAGGACAAATATAAATGGCTTTGTCCTCTTCCTCTCTGTCAAGTGCCAGAGCTCAAATACATGCTGAGGAGTATCTGCTTGACCCTGTGATCCATGCTTTAGCCACACAGGCAGCTGTAAAGTCTAGGACTGCTGGAGCCCACAGTCCTAGGGCTGCTCAAATTACCACAGAAGCTGTTTTGCTCACAGCAGCCATACTTTCAGTGAGATATGATGAAAGCCACCTGTGCTCTCCCCTACCATATGGGCTAACTTTTTGTATTACTTAAGAAGGTCAGCAAAGAACAAAAGACTGGGTCCTGTGTGACCCTGTAATCAAAACTAAGCATATTCTGATGATTTTTACATTATTTTTTGCTGTTCAGATCCGCTAAAACAGTTCAGCAAGGCACATCCATGGCAAACGAGCTCCAATCAGCCAGAGGTCCAGATGGGTCAAGTTGTTGTCACACTCAAGTTACAAAGAATCTCCGCTGATTTTTGTAGTATCTTCAGGTCTTCCAAGCGCAGTGCTTCTACCAAAGCCAGGTGGGTTTTAAGGTTTTCTTTGTTTCTTTTCAACTGGGAAATCTGAAGTTTATACAAATGAGATGAAATTACTAAAAATTTAGATTATTTAATACTGGACATGAATATAATATTTGTGGAAAGCTTATCCACGTTAATGATTTCATGAACTATGTCAAAACAGTATTTTTTTAAATCTTCTGTAAGAGAAACTGTAAAAAAAAAAAAAGAAAAAAAAAGAAAAGAAAGAAGGGTGGGGTGTGTAAACAAGGAGAGGAAGGGAAGGGAAATGTTTATCTGATACCATGCTCTTAAGTCCATACTATCCTCAAGACGTTGCTCAAGACCACGCTCACCTCATATTCTGTGCATAGACATGTTTCCTTTACAAAAGTGTGGGTTTAATAACCCTTTTCCATGATAGCTATCCAACTTAACATTAAGTACACATTTCATTGCCATAATTCAGAAAGGAAGGAGAGACTGTTCTTCTAAGAGTACAGACTTCTCTCACAGAAGTAGTTCATTTGGCTTTAATGAACACACACTTCACCTTCCGCAGCAAGGCACTTGTTGCATGTCTGTGACATGTACCCACCTCATACAAGTCTGCATTTTCTTTTAAGAGGTAACCTCAACAAACCAAATGACAATGTAGACAGAGAAAAGTGAAATACTTTTCACTTGTTCATAGGGCTTTCTAACACAGTTCCTTTCTTTGCTGCAGCCACAAATTCTGCTCAGCAGTTCAGTGCTGTCAGTCACCCTGGAAACAAATCCTACACCACCTCAGTGAGGTCAATTCCCTCTGTCATTCTATTCTCACCCCAGAAAAATCACACAACTGTACATTTATGTTAGGAAAGAAAGGAGTCTGGGATACCTCCTTCTTCCAGTCAAATTACCTGGAAAAGGACATGCTGTGTCTCCTCTATTAAAAAATGGCATATTTTTGCTGTTACATTCAAAGTCTGCTGTTCATTTCTGGCTGAAATTACATCACCGAGCAGCGTTCTCCTCCAACAAGTACTAGAAGCAAAATGTTAGAACAACACATAATCATTTGCTGTATTCCCCAGCTGAATGATAAACATATGGTTAATGTAAGAATAACATCACTGGCATAAGGCAAGTAAGGTTAGCATACATGAAAAAGGCACACAGCATTCAGCTATGAGACTGATGAAGCACATAAAAGGGAAGAGAGAGTTAATTATCTGGAGCAGTGGTGCCAGTCCTCCACCCCTGCCCTTTCAGCTAAAGCCACAGCCTGAGATTAGGCCAGTGGCTTCTGGTCTTCACTGCTCTGCCATGCTGCCACCAACTTCAGCAGTGCTAGGGAGGACAAAAAGCTAGTCACCCAGAACTTATTAGCATGGCTTCTGCTAAACTTCACATCACCTGGGCTTGTAACCGTTATTTTTAGTTCTTATAATCAACTTATTCCACTCAGCAGTGAATCTTCAAAGCATAAACAGCTTTGGACAAGAGAAAATGTTTGTTTTTATTTATGATTACAAGCAAATCCCAGGTAAACATTTTTGAGGCAGATTTGCCATTGGGAACAAATGATCAAACGTGCACTGACAGTCACTGGAAATAAACTTCAGCAACTTACTTGGCCTTAGAATTTAAGAAGCAGTCTGTGGAACACATGCTTTAAAGAAATCAAGCAAGGTCAATAGCATTTAAAGTCCCATCAAACCAACGGAAAAAAAGGCCTGGAGTCTGAACCTTAAAGTAGTATCTGGTTCTCAATATAGAAAGAGAAAACAGTGGGGTGCTTGTAGAAAGCAAAAGACCAAAGCAGCAAATAGACAATGACTTTACATTATATGGTGTTCTCTTCCTTTCTTTTTTTCACTCCTCACTTGGAGTCAATGAGATAGACATGGGAGATACAAAACAATTGTCACAGCATCCCACACACAGCCAACAAAATGCAAATAAAGGAAAATGGCACATGCAAATTGTCTAAATATTCAGAGTACTGAAACTTACAATTCATTTGCTCCAAGACTTAACAACTTGAGGGCAGTAAGGAGTCTCCAAGATGGTCCATCCCATCCAAAGGTCAGGTTTCTAGAAAGTTAAAAGCAATTAGATGCAGAAAGTATAGGTGATCTTTGACAGCATGATAGCTTTCTTCCTGACACACGTGAGGAAGAAAAGATATGTTCTTTGGAACTAGAGGACTCTTTGACTCCCTTTACTCTGCTGTTATCCACAGATAGGTTTCAAGATACAGCCTGTGACCTATTTCAAGCTTTGATATTGTGTTTACCACTTCTACATTCTCTCACAACTAGCAAGCAAATCAGTTTGTTTAAAAAAAAAAAAAAAAAACAAAAAACAACAACAAAAAAAACACAACAACACCCCCCATTATTTTATGTTGAATTCTGATACTAGAAGAAAAATTTGACTCCCAGAAAAAATGAAAAGAAATCTCAAAGGGAAACAAAAACCTGCAGATACCTACTCTAAGAAACCATGATCCCTCAGAATGGAAAGTTTTGCATTTCTTTGTTTGTCCAGTGGTGGAAAATATTTGAGGAGAGTATCTGCATAAAAGCACATTTTAGATATTTAAACAAATGGTATGTAGAAGAAAATCAGAATCCTCAGCTCTGAAATGTCATTTCAATCATATATTTCAAGAAGCTACAGGGCAAAGATTAAATCCTGCTACAATGTTGGTGAACTTTAACATAATCAAAAATTTATCTACTTCTCAAAAGCCATCAGCAGGCTCCAGGATTGTATCCTTATAATGGAAATCCTGACTGAAAGTGAAGTTACAAACCACCGTCAGTAACTTTAGTTTGTGAGGATCAGGACTTCAATCCTCAAGTTGATGGTACAATATTAATACACCCATTTGGAATCTCTACATATATGCTGCTAAGAATTGCAATTTTACAAAACGAAAAGTTACCAAAGAACACTTTCAATTTTAAAACTCCAATTCTATGCATTTAAAAGTGGTACCAAACCCTATCCCACTTCTTGGAAATACAAATATTTTCATGGTACTAAAAAAAAAAAATATATTAAAAAATAGCATTAATATCCTCAGATGCTCTGTTCTCTACTATTGTGCCTTTCAATTTCAAGACAATCTATAAATCCAACCTGATGAGACATAAACACTGCTGTGAGGGTTATCCATGGCAACAAATCCATATTCTAATAGCAGTCGCTGATTATCATGAGGCCCATAGCAGATAAATACTTCTTCGTATCTTTTGCATTGTGAATTTGTCCGAATTTCATAGCTTCTTGTCTGCTCATTAAATGCAGCCTTTACCTTCACAAAGTTAAAAATAAAAGGTTTTACTCTTGGCAGGAGGACAGGGTGAAAAGGGAATCAGACCTTGAATATTAAAACCCAACAGTACTGAACACTTCTCTAACTGGAAGAAAACTGATAGTGTTACATATGTCTGAAAAGGCAACCCATTAGTACAAAGAACATACATCAAAACCTTAATGAACAGGGTGTCTCACCAACTCTAGACTTATTACAGAGGTCCCAAATCCACAAATAAAGATGGCTTCATGCAGAGTTGACCACTTCCGTGCTGTCCCAACTCTGTGTTGGCACACAGTCCCTGACATGAGGTAGGACTACTCTATACACTTTCCTAAGGCTGCCCAAAGGCTTCAGCCAGAGGTGAAGTAACACAGGGACCATATGCCTTCACATTTGCCTCAAGAGCAGAGCTTTTTGGGAGAGCAGAGTAGGCTTATATTCACCAGTGGCTCTTCCCAATAGCTACCCTGGATGCAAATCTCACCCAGCCATTGTGGGCTCTCCCTTTAACTTTGCTTTGCCGCATAAACTGAAACATTTGAATTATCTTTATTCAACTACTTTGGGCTGAAAAACAAGCTCCAAGGTATATACTATAACCATGAGTACTCGCCCTGCACATGCCCCCAGGAGACATTTTTCCCACTATGAGATCCCTCACTGACATCCAGACTCTCCTAATCCATCACTTAAATTCATACTGTACTGAGATAGTGCATTTACAAATAAAGAAATTAAGTGATCTGTTTTAAGTTTCTTACCTGAACATTTGGACTGTGGTTTAGCAAATCTAAATACGGTGCCAATGCATAAACATCTGGCTCAAGAGAAAAACATTCCCTCTGTGAATGTTTCATGTAGATTGTCCTGGTATTAATAGTGCACCAAGCCCACTCCAGAGCACTGTAGTTAAAAATAGTTTCTGTGTTCTCAGCAAACAAAGGCTGCAGGGAAGAGAAGAAAGCCTTGGAAGACACATACAACTCATGGACCATCGTTCTCTGCTCCTGAGCCTTCTTTCTTAAAGGTTCAGGGAGAAGGCATACTACATCATGCTCCAAACAAACAGGGCAAGTATATGTCTTCGGTAAAACATCAAGATATGGCTTCCATAGAGATTTTTCACCAGCATGTTTCTCTGCTATTAAAAATGTGCACAGTGCTATCAAAGGAGATACAGGAGGCTTCCACCTATTAGAAAACAGAATAAAAATACCAACACAGCAGATACAAAGGGGTGAGATAGGAAATGGACGCAGCAGTATTTTATGTCTCTCCTAGTACTTTTAAATGTTATAAATAGCTTCTATTTTAAAATTCTTTGTAGTTCATCTCTAAATCTTTTTGATGATTTCAAAGGGTCTATAAAAGCTGAGTTTTAGTAACAACTTCAGGGTCACCTGTTGGGGTCTTTTTGGGGGGTGGTAGGTTTTTTTAGGACACGTAAGTACCCAATGTCCAGTACAGGTCTTTGTTCCAAATTTTCTAAAAGCCTGTGCTTGTATAACTGCTTTGCAACCCTATTTTATCCTACTTGTCCTATTGAAGCATGTTTGCAAATTCCTAAGGAACCATTCATAACTGACATTTAGGTCCAAGCTGGCACTAAAGGCAGGTCAAGTTCAAGCCTCTACCATCACTCCAACTCTGCCTAACTAAAAGGGGATGCTTTGTGTCCAAACCTAACTTATCTGAGCATTCCACATGCACAATAGTCATACAAGTTTGAGTATGCAGTTTAAAGCCCTACCACCACTTAAGATGATTAATGAGCAACCAACAGTAAAAACCAGCTTATCCATGAAGTGTCACCTTTTACTTACTTCATAATGTATTCTCCCAAGCAGCTACAAAGGACTGTGCCCGTCGTGAGTAAGCATTTCTCAGGCAATGAGATAATCAGATCCCCTGCCTTTGAGGGAGAGAAAAAAAAAACAACATACAAAGAATAGTAAAGGTCGACTGTACATGACTCATCTACTACACGATTTCACAAGAGAGACACTCCCTAGAGAACACTGATGTCAGGAGGCAAAGAAACGTGATGTTGAACTTGACAGAAACTAGTATGGTTTTAAGATAGTCACAGTTCAGTGAAGGACGATGACTGCAGTCAGCAGGCACTGGCAGGAACTGTCACCAACAGAAAGTTAGCTGTTCACAAAAGGTTTGGTGTCTGGCTACTCACTTTCTTTGTACTGAGATACATTCTAAAGTAGATCTCACGAACAGCTGTACTTCTACCATGTCTATCCTGACCTTGTTTGCCAAGCTGTTGTGTCCGTGTGTAAATTAGCTTTCAAGCCTGGCTTGAGTCATGTATGTCCATGTCTGCAGGGAGAGGGTATGAATCAAGTTAACACTCTCCTCTCTCCCAGTTCCTCTCCTGAGTTTCCCTATCTTGCTCAAGCCCAGTTGAGTCCGGCTCTCATTTCACTTACAGCAGACCAGCACTGTGGATAAGCTGAGCCTTTGGCTTCAACTGCTGACTCTAACCCTGAGCCAGCATGAGAATACTCACTGTCCTCTATACGTATCTCCTTCCTACTTCTTGCTATACTCTCTAACGTGCAAAAGGTTCTGGTCTGATTCCCCATTATTTGATATGCTATCCCCATACCAGTTAGAAAACTTCTCCAACAAGCCTATTTTCTGAGAGGCACTTTTCAGTCAAGAGTTTGGTCTTTCTGTGCCAGTATCTAAAGGGCAAAGTATTTTTCCTATCATTCCCCTTTTCTGCTGGGAATGTTTGAGCAATTATGTTTCTGTTAGGTGGTCTACTAACAAAGAAGACACCATCAAAGTGAGGTTAAAGCTGTGGACTTACATTATGGCTAAGATAATCTAAAGATAAATGCTGCTTAAAGACCCCTCCCTTTCCTCCATCCCCCTCCCTGATACGCCATTCCTCCCTTTGTACCAGCACAAACCAAGATGGGAGATTTGAAGGAGCAAAGCTAACAATTATTTTTAAAAGTTTTCTGTCTAGCTTGCAACCTGCTATACGAGTGGGGAAGACTGCTACAGCAAGTGCAAAGGAAGCTGTGGGAGCCAGGGCTGATGGAGAAGGCATACAAGAGGGAAGGCACCAGCTCCTTCTGGTTTCAGTTAGCCACTGATTGCCTTAAACTGAAATATTAGACTACACACTAAATCTCTGTAAATGAGTACAGTAGTGTTTTCATCCAGCAAGCCCTCATGGTACATAGGACATCATCCTACAGATATGCCAACACTGCAAATTCTGACATTAGGCCAGAACTTACACTGACAATAGGGACTGTGAAGACCTTGCCTGGAGTTTTGAGCTTTACTTGTTGCAGAAGTCATTACATCTCTAAAGAACCTGAGGAGCTCTTTCATTAGAATCAACATTACTAACCTGAAGAGCTTTTGTTGTCATCAGTCCTCTTCCTGTACCTGAAGCAGGAACAAAGCGAATTGCTTAAATACGTGTATATTTGTAAAATACAGGAGACTATGACAACCTGCAATAAATAAACAGTTCAGCAAGGAAAAGCTCTAAAAAAGCATACATTACCTCATAAAAATCATAAAAGATGGGTTGTTCCAGATACATTTCTTTGTTCTCTTTTCACCTTATAGCAGCCTGTGAATGCCCCTCCCTTGCAATACTTGCTGTCCAGTTCTAGCAACTACTCAACTTCTTTTTCCCATTTTTTTCTTTAAACACATCTTTCATCACTGGCTGCTGTTGTTGGTTTCAGAGTTTTAACTAAACCTTACAATTTCTATTCACAATATTTTTCTTTGATTCACCCTATTATCTCTACTCTCTAAGATTTCAAAACTTTTTAAAATATAATCTACTTAAAGATTAAAAACACAAGTATATACCTCCACTGTAAATAGTACTAAGTACACCCCAGCTCTAACATAATTTACTTATGTGTATCACCAGATCTGCTGAGCTTGCATGGGGGAAAAAAAAAGATGAAGACATGATAACAGGGTTAGATTCTGATACTGGAAATGCTTAGAGATATTACTTCTTCTTTGAAACTGTGCTACTAGCACTGAAAAATCTTGACTTCTAAAATGAATTCAGAGTAAGTGCACATGTTTTGCAGCATACCAGAGTATTCTCACACAAGAGTTTTACAACATCGTGTTTCTACAAGAAACATTTTACACTACTTCAGGCCTCCATATCTACTTGTTTATGCTAAATGACATTCACATGCATCTGGCAGAAGTCCTCAAAAGACTGAGGGTAACTGGCATTTTTACTTATGCCAGCCAGGTGCATGATTCAAAATGAAAGCAGAAATCTAAGATTCTTAGAAGAATCAGAAATTTGTACCACCAATAAATAATTAAAACATTACCCCAGAACTCTGCTGGCTTTAAATTACTGTCTTCAAATCCTCTGTCTTTTAGCCACTTCTTAAGTTTAATGTATTCCAGCTTGTGACTGCAGTTGACTGAAAATAAAAAAAGAAGAGATTCATGCTATTAAATAACACTCACTTAGAAAATAAATTGAAAAATTTTACTGTATAGTCAGAAAAACATTTTAGCATATCGTAATGGATGGCCCACCCCTGTCAGTGTTCAGGGCCAAGTTGGATGGAGTTTTGAGCAACCTGCTCTAGTGGAACGTGTCTCTGCCCATGGCAGGGGGGCTGGAACCAGATGACCTTTAAGGTCCATTCCAACCCAAACCGTTCTATGACTCTATGATAATAGAATGGCAAGAAAGGCTTCTCTCAAACTAGCTTACTAAGTTCTGCGCCTTTGGGCACTGGAAGTTCCTAGAACTGCAGGAGTTATTCAACATATTTAAGGGTCAAGGAATTTAAGAATAATGTAGTACTTGCCATTTGCCAGAAAGAGAGTTCACAATACTCTCCATGCTCCTCTTGGGATTGTAAAATAATGTTAGAACATTGGCATACAAAAAGCTAACATTTATGCATGTTATTTTCAAAGCACAAATGTTTAACAAATATATACCATAAAATGACATCTTGACAAACAATTGGTTATTTTATTATTTAGCAGTACTTCCAGAGACAGTACCTCCACCCAGACTCTGCAAGTGTTTTCTTCTTCTCTTTCGGCCTGTCCGACCTCTGCTTTTCTTCATATTAAGTAACAGATTTTGCCTTATTTAGACAACCTGAATGAAAAAGAAAAAAGGTTCTTACAAATATGTAAAGCCCCTTTCAAATACTGTATGTTAATTTCAGTAAGACAAATCAGAACACCACCTGTTTAATAAGCTGCTGCTTTAAAGTTTAGAAAACATACTACAAGCAAGTCTCTGAACAAGGGTGGGTGATAAGTTGGGGGAAGACGGGAAGCCTTTATCTCCAAACATCACTTTGGCCAAGGCACGGCCGTTATCTTCTACAGGAAATGAGACACTAGTGTTTATGTGCACAGAACTAAAAATTTTCAAACAGCAAATGTAAATACAATTATAGCAAACTAACTGGCATTAGCAGCCTTTGCAGCTTGAGGGCCTATGAGAAATCTGGAGAGGGGATTTTTACAAGGGCATGTAGTGACAGGAAAAGGGGGAATGGCTTTAAGCTGTAAAAGGGCAGATTTAGATTCAACATTAGGAAGTTCTTTACTGTGAGGGTAGTGAGGCACTGGAACAGGTTGCCCCGGGAAGTTGTGGATGCCCCATCCCTGACACTGTTCAAGGCCAGGTTAGAGGTGGCTTTGAGCAACCTGGTCTAGTGGGCAGTGTCTCCGCCCATGGCAGGGGCTGGGAACTAAATGATCTTTAAGGTCCCTTCCAACCCAACCCATTCTATGACTCTCTGACTTATTTCTAAAATAACAATAAGAGCAAAACGGAGCTCCCTGACCACATACACTGCAGGAAACAATCTCACCCCACATCAACGCCACCGAACACCCCACTCCCACACAATGCCGTGACTCTACACCTCAGCTCAACACCTCCAGCACGTGCGACAGATGAACCGCACCAGCCTGACTCCTTAAACCTCAATCTGTTGCTGAAACGTACTTTTAAGTTCCCTTCGTCAACACCGCCTTTAGCTGAGCCCCGGACGTCTACGCGGTGCCTGAGACCGGGGCCGCTGCCCC
>NW_009924162.1:18981-30840 GCF_000696875.1 Nestor notabilis | reverse complement strand
GGGGGGGTGGAAGTAGATGATCTTAAGGTCATTTTCATCCCAAACCATTCTATGATTATCATTAAAGGAGGCCTGTGTGTGTAATGATGTGGTTTAGATGTGTGTCCTGTCAAAACTTAACTTCTGTGGGGATGGATCGTATAGGCTTTTTTGTATTATCATATCAAGATATTTACTTGAATGAGCAATCATTTACACTTACGTCATATGCATGGCTATTTAAACAGAATGCTGGTTGTTCTAACCTTACAATAACAATTGTTATATAAAGTGAAATGAAGGATAGTGGGAAAATGCATGCCAAAAGGATGAAAATTACATGGGATAATTTTTTTTTATTTTTTTTTTTTTTTTACTTCAGAAGGCACACATTAGGTCCAGTTTTGTTCCAGTTTCATTTTACTGTAATGATTACTTTGTTGATGTAGTCGTAAGACATCCTTTCAATTTTTTAAACAGTGATTGAATGGAAAATGCAAATGACTGTGGGGGTACTGGACTCTTACCTTCATTTTATTTCTGTTTAGTTGAAGCATTTGAATTTTGTTTAGTGCTGAGAGATGTATGCATGTCTGATGCATTTCCTGCTGGTTCTGTTGCTGGGAAAAGGTATAGCAGACTCATTTCAGGGGGACAGGGAAGGAAGAAGTGGTGAAGTTAGCTTCTGCCTTCCTTTGCTCCAGGAACCTGTGTAGAGCTTTGGGAAAAAACAACAAAATTTTACCTACTTTTTATCAGCTTCTAATTTCTTGGGTGCCTCCTACTCAGACATTAATGGAAAACATAACTCACAAGTCGTGCAAAGATGCATCCTCTTCTAACTGTGCTTTTTGTCATCTCTGGTTAAAGAGCAACAGCAACGCTGTTCTTAACCAGCATTGCCCCAAAGTCTTGCTTCGTCTTACCTCATTTTGCTCATGTGTTTCTAGGTGTTCCAGTCTCCTGTTAGTATAAAATCCTTATCTGTATTACCTTGCTTAACCAATTGTTCAGGATGTACCTTGTGATCAGATGTCTTCAATCCCAGCATGAGTTGCAGAACTGTGTGCTGTAGTGCACTTCTGGTTAACACATAGCAGGCTGTTTGAGCTAGCTTGTCCTTTTTATGGACACCGTTCTCTGTGATTGTCCCACTCTGTGCTGTGACAGTATAGGTGAAAACAGATGCCATTTTAATGGACTACAAAGATCTTGGTCTTCATAATTAAACTCACATTTTTTTTCAAAGCTCTTCTACCTTGCTCTACAGAGAAAGTTAACTTCTTGCAAATTAGAGCATTATTTGTTTTTCTGCAGTTACTTATTTCTCTAGCTCTGTTCAGCCTGTTTGTCTTGGCTGACAGAAAGGACTGATCGGCTCCTTCCACCCAAAATCTGTTCCATTTTTGAGGGGAAAGAATCTAATCCTTACCAATTCCATCTGGCGTTCTAAGTTGTTGTTGACTGAGGAAAGAATCTGCAGCTCATATGGGGGCTGTTTTTTACATCTTTGAAGAGATGTCTGCTAGTGGAGAACGACAGATAGGAAATGTTTTTCCTTGAGGCTGTATGACAGTGGCTGTGTCTCTTGCTTATGTGTTGCATAAGAATTAAAGCAATTGACATTGGGCCAAACACATTAATAGTTACGTTTTTCCCAACTTCAGTTATTTTGGGAACTGGGTAATTTCCATCATGCTGGTGTAACTGTGGTAATTCTAAACACCAGCAGACAGCAATTCTGTAGTTTCATCACAACCAGAGGTATTCATCTGACTGTCCCGGTTTCAGAAGGGTTAAGCCACAGTTGTAGGCTGTACTGAACATACTCTTGTCTTGGCATCAAGCGATTTATATACATGTTCTTGCAGGTTTCAAGGAGTAAAATTTTCATCTGCAAACATGTGGAGGAGGGAACACTCCAGTTACTAAACATAGGAATTTGGGACCATTTTAGATGCCCAGGTTATCAAAGATATCTGTGTGGGGTAGGCAGATAAAGTACACAAGCTAAGGGAGACCTATGTTCTATCTGGTAGTTCTAACTGGGCATCCAAAATAGAGACAGAAACTTGTGTTTTCTGGGAATTCAGGCTGACCTAGAGATTGCTTGTATTTTTTGCCCAGTCTGTTTTTTCCCTTGGTAGTGATAACTGGCTCTTTTGAAGAACAGATGTAGGGTGTCTTTCATGGAAATATTCTCAGCATCCTGAATCTAATGGGAAGCCTTCTATTGTGTATGTTTCCTTGTTCATAGTTCTCTCTCTCAACCAGTGCATCTTATGTAGGCATGTAAAGTGAAGCTCTACCCCCTCCAGTCCCCTGTCCCTCCCAAAAAAACCCAACCCTGAAATTATACTCTGTCAATACACAACATATTTGGTTTGGTTATTGTCTTCTTAACCATGTTAAGTCTTGGTCAATATTTACTTGATCAGTAAATATTTTTTAGTTCTTTTTTTGAACCTGAAATATCCAAAGAGAAGTGAAACATCCCAACTTTTATCAGGGAAGCTACTGAAACACTTTCACTCCGTGTTGAACCACATCAGCATTTTTTTCTTTTCTTCTGAAACCTAGAAGTGGATTTTAGAAGTCATTAGTGCAAGTTCATAAGAGGCCCAATCTGAAAAGATGGACAAAGTATTTTACCTTTGATAGAAAAATGCTTCTTGGGAAACAAAGAGGAACCTCAGCCTGTGTGCTTGACTGCTCATCTGTACTCTTCCAACTGTTTTTATTTTTTTTTTCCTAGCTGTTTCCACAGTTATTGTAATTTTGGAAAACCATAAACAGAACTCTTCCCATGTTTACAAAATAGCTTATAAAATTAAGATTCACTGTTTTCCTTCCAATTTGTTTGTTTGTTGTAGCTAGTAAAGCTATGCTTTCAAGGTTATTACGCTTCCCTGCTAAAGCACTGAGCTCTAAACTTCACTTGGCTCTGAAATGTTTCCTAGAGTTCCTCAAAGTAATTCCTTTCTTGTATTTTCTGGATTGCAACCTTGGGGCAGCTCTATAGTTTAATGGACTAGAAATTTCAATGGGTGGATGTTTTGTTTCGCTGTTATTTTTCTTGCCCACTTCCCCCAGTGAAAACTGGCACAAGAGAAAGCAATCTTCAAATACCATTATAAAGTGTACATTGCTTTTGCAGCTCCACTTGTAGGATGCTTTGTATCAAAAGAAGCATACATTTATGTCAAATGTTTTTCTGCTCAAAGGCCTGGTCAGCACTTTATCTGTGTACTGTAAAATTCAACAGGAGGAAATGGAATACGTCGAGCTCTTAGCAGCAGAAAAACATCAGGTTGAAGCCCTTAAGAACATGCAGCATCAAAACAAAAGCCTGTCAATGCTGGATGAAATTCTAGAAGATGTCAGGAAGGCAGCTGATAGATTGGAAGAAGAAATAGAAGAGCATGCCTTTGATGACAACAAATCTGTAAGTGATGTTTAAGACTGTCTTTTTGTTGGTAGGCACTTATTCTTTAGTTCACGTTTGTATTGTAGGTGTGTTTCTCTTGTATTAAGTAGTTGCTAGGATTCTAGTGACTATTAAAAAAAATTCAAATTTGACTCTACATTTGTTTTTGCTTTCCTTTCAACAAAAGAAAGTATTTAGTGGTAGAATGGCTGCTTTTTAGGAGTGAGCAAATACTCCTAAAACTCCTAAACACTCTTAGGGAGCAAAACCTGCTTTTTGCTGGTGTTCTCTGTGGTTTTGATTTGAGAGTCCTCCCTGTGACTGCCACTTTGACAATGACAAGTGTAGTCTACCCCACTGATACAGCCCATGAGAGTTATGACACCACAGTGGTGGTGGGTAAGGACAGTGATATTTAGAAGTTGCAGGATATGGAGTTACAGTGTTAAGTGTAGCCTCTACTTTTTTCTTTTCATTTTGTTGAGAAAGTTATGGGAGAACAAGAATCCTTGCAGTTAGTTTGCACAGTCTGGGAAAAGATGTATTATTCAAGGTAAGTACCTGCAATGTGTTTGGGGAGTTGCTTGCTTCTGACTGCATTGACTTTTCATACCTTGGCCTATTTGCATTGTTCATTTTTTCTGTGTTGCATGATGGACGGTAAAGTAAGGCAGTGTGTATTTGGAGCTGGGAGCATGTCAATTTATTCTAGTGTCCCACTGTGCTGTCCTCAGGGACTGACTCTAAATCAGTCCTTGTTTATATAAACGTGGGTCACAATTTTGTTTTGGCTTTTGCTCTTTAAAGGTTTTTGTTGACGTGCAGATTGACTTCCAAGGCGAGCTTATCTCTTGAGTTCTGCTGAGGAGGAAAACCAGGTGCCCTTTAGTAGGGAGCCAGGCCATTTTTTGTACTTGTATTGAGAGAAAGTGAAAACAGCTTTTTATTTTGTGTACACCAGACTGCAGCAGTTGCCCCCAGTAGGAATCCTACCTAGTAAGACCAACAGCAGGAAAGGGACGAGCTGGCTGGAGTGCCCTCTTCTGTGCCGCCGGGGTATGACGGCACGTTTTAAAGAGATCAGGAATGAGGCTTCCTCTGCTACACCTGTTAATTGGAAAAGTGCCAACGCATCGTTTTTCTCCAGTGCACCTCTTTGGTTTTCTGCTTGTATCTCTATTCGTGAAAGAAAAGGAATCGTGAAATGCAAGCTGGAGGACTACTTACATCTCCAGCTTTGCAAGAAACAGCTAGTGTGTTTCTTTTAAGCTAGAACACTAGAATGTTAGAACAAAGACACTCTAATAGAATAATCAGTAATCTGATAAAGATACAAAAGCAATATAGTCAAGTAGAGAAGTGTATCAAGTAGAAATTAGTAAAAAAAAAAAAAAAATAATCAGAGCTAACCTAAAACGCAAGACGAGTATTTGTGCATTGTCTTCTCCTATGTACAACCTGCTTTTTGGAGTTTGCCTGTTTTGAGAGAGAATCAGGATTTTATTTCCCATTATGTCCTCAAATTTATTAGTATTTAAAAGCTCTGAACCTGTGCCATCTACTCTTGCTCATCTAGCACAGTCTGTCTCTTTTCAATTCCCTTTGCTTTTGTAAAAGTAAATATGTACCATAAGGTATTATGTTTACATATATTACACAGAAAAAAGATGTTTTTCATAATTGTCTTAATCTTATAAATATTTTCCAGTTGCACTGTTTTCATATGACCTTTGGTACATTTTTAATTTTGATGCAGAGAAGTTTGGTTAGATTCCAGGCACACAAGCTACCAAGTACAGAGGAACATACAACAAGCTCCTTAGGAATTTGGAGTTCCAGAGCTTCAAAGTAGATGCTTCACTGCTGAGGCATTTTATAAGATAATTGTGCTTAGTGAACACTATCACTGATGTCGTAACATTAAATTCCCAAGAAGATAGTAGGACAGATGTTGGCTTATTAGCATTTTGGTTGTAGGCAAAGTAATAGTCCTCTGCAAGATGGGAACGCTGCACTGAACAGTGAAATAATTCCAATGTGAAACTCGGGGTGAAGTATCTTTTGTGTTGCAGAGCCAACATTTAACAGTAACCTCTAAGCTCTGTTTTAGTAGCCTTGGAGTCTCAGCAAGGGTGTGGGACAGGGGGTCAGAAGTGAAGATGACAGAAAAACAGTAGGATTGGGTGTTTACTGTGTGTTCTGGTTAGAAACAGTTCTTTGTGTTTGCTGACTGTAGGGAAGCCTTTCTTCTTTGCTCCAATACTGTGACAATAGTTTGCATGTACATGGCATGTAGCTGCTTCTGCTTTCTCCCATCAGCTGAAAATGTGAAAACATGGTTTGGTCTCAGACTTGGCAATGGACCTCATTCTAGAATGCAAAATAGCCTGGTAAGTGGGGAGCTTAGAGAGGTAAAGGCACTATATATATTTATGTAAAAAGATAGATTTGGGGTAAAAAAGGATGAAAAGACAGCTTTCATAATGCATAAAAATGATCATCAGCCTCTCACTCCAACAGCTAAAAATGCTGATGTTTGAAGCAGCTATTTATGCTTCTGAATAATTCTGCAAACTTCATAATTTGTTTCAAATTCTTTTTTTCTCCCTCTGTCTGATTCTTAGTGACTTCCAATTCTTTAGAGGCCCATCATATTGCATGATGTACAGAAACAGGGGAAGAGGTCATTTCCATGATAAAAGTTTTCCTTTAGTTATACACGCACACAAAAATGTAAGGAGTAGAAGGAAAGGATAAAAATTGCAGGTTAAATATTGAAAATGCAGTATTTCTCTGAACAGTTAGGGGAAACGTGCTGGGGAGTCAGTAAAGGAAAATAGGAGGCTGTTTTATAGATGGCTTATGCGAATGTACTTCAATAAACTGGGGAGCTGCTTGGGCAAAATACAGTAATCCAGAAAAGGTGAATGTTTTGGCGTCAGTCGTTGGAATGACAACAGCCTACTCTCTTTATGGGAGTCTAAAAGAAGTAACAACCTTAAATGTTTCTGAATATTTATAAAATCTACCTTATTAAAAATTCAGTGAATAATGAAATCATCCTAGTGTCTTCCACTTCTTGTAAGTACAAGCACTGAAGACAGAGCTAGATAGAAACTTCTTGTTCTCTTCTTAAAATTTATGGGACAGTGACTTTTTCTTGACTTGGAATGCAGTCAATCAGATTTTTGTGAACTGAATATCACTTTGTAATTTCATTTAACATTTTATTCTCTTGAACAAAAACATTTTAATCAAACCTTTTGTGTTCTAAATGTAATAAAGCATTAAAAAAAAACCCCAAAAAACAACCCCACAAACATTTTAGGTTGGATGCAATTGAAAATCCTGGTTTGCAATTCTACAGCTGTGAAATCCTGTCTTTGCATTTTTTGGTTGGACAACTTGGCTAAAGAGCTCTGGAAAACCCTTTGGTTTTAAAATGTAAAACAAATTATAGCCTTTTCAGTTATGGGCATCAAGTTTTGATAAAGAGACTGAAAGAGTTCTCCAAGAAGAAACTGCAGTATTTATAGTTGGTGTCAACAAGTTCTGGAGCAACTTAAGCACAGCTAATAGTCTTTCTTTTTTTACTGTGTACTTCATTGATAGTCCCCCTTCTTCCTCCTTCTTCCTCCATTTTTTTACAGGTAAGAGGTGTAAACTTTGAAGCAGTTTTAAGGGTGGAAGAAGATGAAGCCAACTCCAAAAGCAATGCTTCAAAAAGAGAAGTAGAGGATGACTTAGGTCTTAGCATGCTTATTGATTCCCAGAACAATCAGTATATCCTTACCAAGCCCAGAGATTCAACCATTCCTCGTGCTGATCATCATTTCATAAAGGTAAAATTTTTAGAGACATTCTTGTCATTTGCTTTGGTAAGATTTAGTCCCACTAGTTTGATGCCAGTACTGCTTGGTTGGATTGCATACAGTTTTAGCATTTTTTTCCCCTCTAAAGTTACCCTAAAATTCATGATTCCCATGTCTACTGGTGATCTGGCCAATGTGTTGCCTACTTCTAGTATAGTCTTCTCAAGACTGATAGTGATGCTGCATGAATCCTTTCTGGCTTTATTTGATTTAACTTGTTGCACCTTTGGGGCGCCATCCCTTCTCCTGGACTGCAGTGTTAAAACAAGCTACTGCTGTGCCTGATAAGCCACTTCCATGTTGTCACTAGGGAGAATTTACCTGTTAATGCCTTGCAATGGAAAAGAAGGGATGCAGGAAAACACATGAACATGGGGTTTTATTGTATTTGTTCTTCGTAAAGAGTAACTGTATTTGGATTTTTTTTTTTTTAATCAAAAAAACCCCCAAACTAAATGGATCTATTTCACCATTTTGTTTTAATGCAAAGTGGATTTTCCCCACAATTCCCCAGGAAACAGTATACTTTCTATAATGTATTTAAAATATTTAATAATTAATCATAAGTCCCCAAAGCTACCAGTTACTGAAGGTCAGTACCTCTGATGCTTCATCTGCAAAACTGCAGTGCTTACACCTACAACAAAGTGTTCAGGTTAGTTTACTGAAGTTGTGTTTTCTTTTCGTAGGCAGTATTCTATGTTTAATTTTACAGTGCTAGCTATCCTTTGAAATAAAAGGATAAAAAAACCCCTCTAATTTCATCACAAATTTGTGTTTTATATTAATGCATTTGTAAATCTTACATATTTAGGATATTGTGACAATAGGAATGTTGTCTTTGCCATGTGGCTGGCTGTGCACAACAATAGGATTGCCAACCATGTTTGGGTATATCATTTGTGGAGTACTCCTGGGACCATCAGGACTAAATAGTATAAAGGTAAGTGTGCAAGTTGCTTCTTGACTGATTTCATTTGCTGAAATCTTTCAAAGTAGCTTTAAAAGAATATGGTATTGCCAAGCTCAGATGTATTTAAAACAAATCCCCAAACCTGGACATTTGTAAAAGGAGGCCTTAAAACAAAGGTCTTAGAATCACTTTGTTTTGAATTTTTCTCCTATATAATCATGACATAAGTGATTGTTGAAAGCTGTAGGTTGTGTCTTGTGGGGTTTTCTTGTTTGTTTTCTTTTTGTCTTTAATCATAAAGCATCAGATTTAAGAGCTAAATTATTTAATGACATGAAATACTCAGAAACTTGTGAAAAGTCAGTGATAGCAGTGGAGGAAGTGTTTAAAACAAGTAATTCCATGAGTAGCATAGCTTGGCTTCCTAGAGTTATTTTGCATCTCTGTAGGTCTTTCATCCATCCTAGTCACCTTCTTGCTCGTCCCCTGCTGACATTCCTGAAGTCTCATGAACCTTTTTAGCTCTGTCACGTGTACCTTGATTACAAACTCATGTGAAACAGTGGGCTGTGGTTGGTGAGACATTGCACATGTTTTGATTAGTGGTCTGGTGTGCCTTAACAGATTGTTTAGCCAGCAGGCAAAACAGAACACATGTTAAGGTTGCATGGTAATGTCTGGTTAAGTTATATGTGTCTTAAAAATGTTGAATGCCAGAGAAACTGAGGAGGCAGACAGATCCTAATCTGGCAGGGAAGATAGTTTCCATCTCTACTCCTTTGATTGATGATGAATCCTGTCCTCTTCTGCTCCGGACTGTGAATACATTGAAAACAAGTGTTAGGGTTTTAAAACAGAATAGACTATTTCGGTTGGAAGGGATCTACAATGATCATCTAGCCCAACTTCCTCAACAATTCAGGGCTGACCAAAAGTTAAAGCATGTTAAAAGCACTGTCTGAATGCCTCTTAAACACTAACAGGCTTGACACATTGACTGCCTCTCTAGGAAGCCTGTTCCAGGGGCTTTGACCACCCTCTCAGTAAAGAAATGCTTCCTCATGTCCAGTCTGACCCTCCCTTGGTGCAGCTCTGAGTCATTCCCACAAGTCCTGTTACTGGATCCTAGGAGAAGAGCTCAGCACCTCCCTTGGCACTTTCCCTCCTCTGGAAGCTGTGGAAAACAGGGAGGTCACCTGTCAGCCTGCTTTTCTCCAAACTAGACAAACTCAGGGTCCTTGCCTGCTCCTCCAGGACATTCCTTCCAGCCCTTTCACTAGCTCTGTTGCCTTCTTCTGGACACATTCAAGGACCTTCACCTCTTTCTTTAATCAGGGGGCTCAGAACTGCAGTAGTCAAAATGAGGCTGCACCAACACTGAACACAGCAGGGTAATTGCCTCTTTTTGACCAGCTGGTTGTGCTGTGTTTGATGCACCCCAGGATGTGGTTTGCCTTTCTGGCTGCCAGGGCACGCTGCTTCTCATATTGAGCTTGCTGTCCACCAGCACCCCCAGATCTCTTGCTGCAGGGTTGCTCCCCAGCCACCCGTCTCATAATTTATACTTGTGTCTGGCGCTACTCCATGCTAGGTGCAGAGTGCAGCATTAGAACTTGTTAGATTTCCTCTTATCAATCATTGCCCAATGCTCCAATCTATCTAGATCCCTCTGTAAGACCTCCTGTCCCTCGAGAGTCAACAGCACCTCCCAGTTTGGTATGACCAAACTTGCTAGTGCATTCGACTCCTGCATCCAGATCATTGATAAATATATTAAACAGAACTGGCCCTGGAATTGAACCCTGAGGAACACCGCTGGTGACCAGTTGCCAGCCAGATGTAGCCCCATTTTTCTGTTGTGACAAGGAAGACAACCACTTTTCTTGCTGTTGCACCCTTATTGCTGAAGTGGAAAGGCTGGTAGTTGTGCTGGTTTGAGAGACTTGTGCATGGAGACTGTAGGATGAATAGCAGAACAGCAGCCGCAGTCTAGCAGAATGATTATACTAACAGACTAATAAAATAACTAGCCAAAAGTAACTTCTGGAATGCAAACCCTGGGGGTTAAATAGTATATGTGTAAACTGTAACCTATTTATTTTCACCAAGCAAGCAAGCTTACCTGAATCAATGCATGTGCATTTAGGGTGACCAGCACTATCCAGCTGAATTATCTAATAGCAGCCAGGTGATGGGAAAAATGTTTGAACTCTAAAGATGTTGAGGGAACTTCTGATGTCACATGACCAGCAACTGAACTACCTATGGAAACAGAATAATAAACTATATGTTTTAAAAGTGGACTTAGAACTTGTATTATAAGTAGACTGCTGTGCACTGATTTTTCTTTTGTTTGTTTGTTTGTTTTGTTATTTAAGTCTATTGTACAGGTGGAGACACTAGGAGAGTTTGGTGTATTCTTCACTCTCTTTCTAGTTGGTCTGGAATTTTCTCCTGAAAGATTAAGAAAGGTATTTTTGTATAATACCTCTATATTACAAGATTTAATTGCTGATGTTCAAGTTATCAGTTATATTTCAGGATTTTACACTCTCCCTATAATATGCTTATGTACTTTTGTATGTTTTTGAAAAGACAAATATGATAGTTGCTTCTGCTCTGACTCTTTGGAAAGAACAGAACACATTATTCAGTGTCTCAGAAAAACCCTTTGCTATTTCTCTTCATTTAGTAAAATAGTGTTTGATTACTAGAAAAATCTCACAAAATTTATGGCAATCCATTTCTGCTTTGTTTTAGCATGCAGTTGCTGTTATGGAATGTCCAGTGATGTTTGCCAGTCCTGTTATAAAAAACTCAGTCAAGTACTGCATTCTGAATTGATGATACATGCTGTACTGGCTGATAAACCGATTCTGCAAGTGTGTTAGCACAATCTGGAATGTTACATGATCTGGCCATCAGGATTCAGCACAAAGTTACAATTTTCTTTTGGTCTTAATTAAGAAGAAAAAAGTTATCTCATAAACAAGCTAGATTTTAATAGTGGAAAATACTGCTGCAGAATATGTGAAGACTGTATGTATTGTAAAGAGTGTGAGTTGTTCCTAAACTGATGGTTGTGAGTCCGTGAGACGATAAAAGCCTTAACTGAAGTGTGTTAAAACTTATGAGCATTCAGCTTGATCTATTTCTAGTCCATCTAAAGTCATAGAATCATAGAATAGCTAGGGTAGGAAAGAACCTTACGATTATGTAGTTCCAACCCCCTGCCATGAGCAGGGACACCACACACTAAACTATGTTGCCCAAGGCTCTGTCCAACCTGTCCTTGAACACCGCCAGGGTTGGAGCATTCACAACTTCCTTGGGCAACCTATTCCAGTGCCTCACCACCCTCACTGTGAAGAACTTCTTCCTTATATCTAACCTGAACTTCCCCTGTTTAAGTTTAAAGCCATTACCCCTTGTCCCACCACTAGAGTCCCTAATGAAGAGTCCCTCCCCAGCATCCTTGTAGGCCCCCTTCAGATACTGGAAGGCTGCTATGAGGTCTCCACGCAGCCTTCTCTTCTCCAGGCTGAACAGCCCCAACTTTCTCGGCCTGTCTTCATATGGGAGGTGCTTCAGCTCCCTGATCATCCTTATGGTCATTATCATGTTTTCAAGTTTCAATTGATGTGTTAGATGGCTCTAAAACTGTAAAA
>NW_009924162.1:0-18567 GCF_000696875.1 Nestor notabilis | reverse complement strand
AACAACACAGGTCCCAACACCGATCCCTGAGGGACACCACTCGTTACTGGTCTCCAAGTGGACATTGAACCATTGACCACAACTCTTTGTGTGCAGCCATCCAGCCAGTTCTTTATCCACTGAGTGGTCCATCCATCAAATTGGTGTCTCTCCAATTTAGAGACAAGGATGTTGTGCCGGGACAGTGTCGAACGCTTTGCACAAGTCCAGGTAGATGATGTCAACTGCTCTGCCACTGTCCATCAGTTCTGTAGCCCCATCACTGAAGGCCACCAAATTGGTCAGGCAGGATTTCCCCTTAGTGAAACCATGCTGGCTGTCACCAACCACCTCACTGTTTTTCATGTGCCTCAGCATTCTTTCCAGGAGAATCTGCTCCAAGATTTTGCCGGGCACAGAGGTGAGACTGACTGGTCTGTAGTTCCCCGGCTCAATGATAAAAAATCAATGATAAAAAGCCAATGATAAAAATCAGTAATTTGAGGGTTCCTGAACTTTAGTGTGTAAATTGCTACTTGGGAATAGTGTGGAGTGGGCTGCTGGTACTGTTGATGGTCTTTGCCATTCCCATTTTTTCCCATTCACATCAAGTAGCTGGCTTTCCATTTGGTGATTTCTTATACTGGACCTTTGGCCCTTAATTTGTCCGTGACCTCTGAGAAATTTATCTGATTTCTGGTAATGAATCTTCTGGTTCATTGGAGTGTCTATGAGGCATAATAACTTCAGTTATTAGTTATTATGCCCCATAGATTGGATGACAGCCTGTTACTTCTGTGGCCCAGCACTGCAGCCCCAAATCACTGCTTAATTGTGCTGAAAGTCACTTTAACTTATCAGTGAGAAAAGTGTCATCAGACTTTCTTATAAGAACTTGTTTTCTTCCCAAGGTATGGAAAATATCTTTGCAAGGACCTTGCTATATGACGGTTCTGATGATTGCCTTTGGTCTGCTGTGGGGACACCTGCTACAAATTAGACCAACACAAAGTGTCTTCATTTCCACTTGTTTATCTTTATCAAGCACGCCATTGGTGTCAAGATTTCTTGCAGGTAGTGTTCGAGGTGATAAAGAAGGTGGGTATAATTTTAAATATGGACTGTTCTAGTATCTACAATAAAATTTGAAAGAAGTTGACTTTCTAATATGAGAGGAACTGGTTAAAAAATGAAACAAGACAAAAACCACTGTTAGGTCTGGTTTACAAGTGATTGTCATCCTTTAACACTGGCTAGTGTTGTGTATATTCTTTTTATGAGGTGTCCTCTTTGGAGAAAGATAGTGTAGCCCAATCAGTACTCTCCATGTTAAGATTTGACTTGATTAAGGGTCTGGATTCCTTCTGCTTTTTAAGAGCTTACCAGGTTAGACCATTGCTGGTTAGACCACTGCACCTTTCTGTCATCAGGGCAGAAAGGCTAACTGAAATAATTCACACCCTTCTTCAGCAAACTAAGACCAGTGCAGGGAGTCTTTCACAGCAAACAGCTCTTCAGAGAAGTACCTTCTAGTGCTATATTGCTAGCTTCTCAAAGACTTCAAATTGTTTCCTTTCAGAAGTTTTGCCATCCTGCTTTCTTCCATGTAAACCTCCCTAATAGATACTGCATTAAAATTCTTCCCACCTCTTAGAATATTTATATTCTAATGCCTAGACTCAAAGTGTATCCTTTATACATGCTGGCTTTTACGTGTGTCTGTTAGTCTAAAGATTGTGTATTTTCACTAAAGGAGCTCCAGTGAATGCATAACTAGTGCTCAACTGCTAAGCAAAGTCTATATTTTTACTGTGTAACATAAATTTCCCACAAATATATTATATTTCATTATTCTTTATTATATTTTAATGTCTTTACAAATATTTTCTTTCTGAATGTTTTAAATTACTTACTAATGTGTGTGGGGGGAAAGCCAAACAGAGTGCTTTGAATGACATCAACCCATTGAGAACTACACTTAGCCTCCATTTGATTTAGGTATTTCTAAGTTTCTGAGCACTGCAACCATTCATAGGTTCTGATAACTATTTCCATGACTGCTTTGCTGGTGTACAGGGGATATTGACTACAGCAGCGTACTACTTGGCATGTTGGTGATGCAGGATGTGCAGCTTGGTTTATTTATAGCTGTCATGCCTACACTTATTCAAGTAGGAGTGAGCACATATTCCAGGTAAAACAAGAAAATACTGTATGTATCTCCCCACCCCACCCTCCCTTCCAGTTAGTACGTAGATTGCCAATATGAATGAGTGCTACAGTTAATGTCAGTTTCATGAAAAATACTCACTCTCTTCTACGAGTTCCCTTTACTGTTTGTACTTGTCCTGTTACATGAGGATATTCTTTCTCCTCTAGCTGCCTTAGTCCTGTCCAGTACTTAAAATTTTTAGTGAAGAGTTTGTTATTATAAAAAGTAATTTATTCAGTTACTTTATTCCCTCAGGGCATATTTTTGTCAAAGACTATGCAATAGTATTATTGAGCCTGATAGCTTACCTTTATGATCAATCAACAAAAATCTTACTGAAGTAAATTCTAGGCTGTAATAGAGATTGCTGGGCACTTGGCAGATTTAGTAATCATCTGGTTTATTAATGTATCTGAATATCTTGCTGTACCTACTCAGTTTTGAACATCTTTGGAATTAGATCTTTTCACTTAAGGGGAACTGGTTGGGAGGCATGAAAGCACTTGAAAGAAATGTTTTGTTTGTTCTTCTCTTCCAGCATTTTCAAGGAAATACTGAGAATACTGATACTGATTGGCCAAATTCTCTTTACTCTGGCTGCTGTTTTTCTTATATGTCTTGTTATAAAGACTTACCTCATAGGACCATATTATCGCAAGTTGCATGCAGAAAGCAAAGGGAATAAAGAAATCCTCATCCTAGGAATAACTGCATTCATCTTCCTTATGTTAACGGTAATCTCTTAAATTAATAAAACATTTTGATGTATGCAGTAGCTGACTGCAGCAGTATCACAAAAGCCATCACAATTATTGTTGTTGTGTATCCCTGTACCTCTGTAGTTAATTATTTGGTTTTAAAATGTTTTAAAACGAAGCCCAAATGCACAGATGATTCATGCATTACAGCACAGATGAGTAAGAAATAAAATTTGAATGTCAATCAGATGAACTTCTGCCGGCAACTTAAGCCAATTAAAGAATTGTGATTCCAGTTTGAATTTTGGCTACTTCATGTGTTTTGAAAATAATTTAGGATGGTTTTTGAGATAGTGATAGTGGCTGATTGTGACACGTGTCTTTTAAACAGCATATTTTCAATGTAGTTTTTATTATAATTTTCTGTGGGAGAATAACAGTTTGGAATGAAGTTGAGAAAGTAGAGAAATGCCTTAAGGTTCACAGATTCTGATATCCCTTTTGGGTTTCATTAATTTTCAACTGAATTTTCTGTGTGTTTCTATCTTGTATTTCAGCCCTCTGAAAAACCATTTTGCTGGAGAACAGAATGTGACAGTCACTAATGTTGTGGGTTTGAAAATCCATTATCCTAGATGTGCAGATTGTTATGACCTCTGAGAATTCTGAGAAAAATGTTCCTGTGCATGCTTTTTATTTTTTTTTATATATATATATTTTTTTTAAATTTATTTTTTGTTCCCCATAGTGGTATTTGCACAGGTCTAGCACAGAAAGCTGACTTCCTTCAGGGAGAAGGTTAAGAAAGAAGTTAGTGAGAGTAGAGCTTTACAGTTCATTGGTTTCTTTTGCATAGGTTAAAAATGCCATCCCTCTAAACAGCTATTCATATTCCAAATATGCCATCTAATAAGATAATTAATAAAACTAGTTTTTACTTTCAAGAAGCAGACATAACATTTGTATAACAACTTGAATAAAAAACAACAACCAAACCACAAAAGTTGCATAAAATATTATGGTATCTAGAAGCAGTCTTACTTTCATTAAAAATGTGGACTACATAGACTGATCTGATTGAATTGGATGTATTGTGCCCAAATCACCTATCAAATGTACAAGGAGTTTGTCTACTGACTTTAACATATATAAGGAGGGAGAATATGTTTGAGTGTATTGGATTCGTATTGCAAAACCAGAATGCTGCGTCAGCATGGGAAGTGTTTGTGGAGGAATGAATACTTTGTGTACGCAGAGTGAAAACAACTTTCCTTTTAAAGTTGATAAAGTATCAAAAGGAACAGTACAAAAGGTACTGTGTGTAACCTCAGTAAACCAGTTGAGATGCTTGATATTGACTGACGCTGATAAATTCATTATAGTAATGCTAGCAGTTGTGGTTTGAGCAGAAAGGCTTAAAGAGAAACAATAATCATAGAATCATAGAATAGTTAGGGTTGGAAAGGACCTTAAGATCATCTAGTTCCAACTCCCTGCCATGAGCAGGGACACCACACACTAAACTATGTTGCCCAAGGCTTTGTCCAATCTGGCCTTGAACACCTCCAGGGTTGGAGCATTCACAGCTTCCTTGGGCAACCTATTCCAGTGCCTCGCCACCCTCACTGTGAAGAACTTCTTCCTTATATCTAACCTAAACTTCCCCTGTTTAAGTTTGAACCGATTGCCCCTTGTCCTACCACTAGAATCCCTAATGAAGAGTCCCTCCCCAGCATCCTTGTAGGCCCCCTTCAGATACTGGAAGGCTGCTAAGAGGTCTCCATGCAGCCTTCTCTTCTCCAGACTGAACAGCCCCAACTTTCTCAGCCTGTCTTCATACGGGAGGTGTTCCAGCCCCCTTATCATCCTCTTGGCCCTCCTCTGGACTTGCTCCAGCAGCTCCATGTCCTTTTTATGTAGAGGACACCAGAACTGTACACAATACTCCAAGTGAGGCCTCACAAGAGAAATAATGAAAAAACCAAAGTAAAACTAAAAAAGTATTTGGTTGTCCAGTAGAACAGCTGAACAAAAAAATCTTCTGGAAAACAAATTTCAACTGTTATACAGCATAGATGCTGCATTATGTCAGGAATAAAAACATAGGATGAGGGATGGCAATCTTATTTGAAAAAATGTTGCATGTATTTTTAAAGGATAAATTAAGGTTTTTGGGTGTCAGGTAGGAAAACAAACTGACGTGGTTCCTGCAAAGATCTATCTTCTTGGAAAACCTAGGCCTAAATATTGACAGAGTTGGTATAATTATGTGCAAACACAGAATTTCCATACTGGTGTAATTCTAAAAAACCTTTTGAATTTGTAGAGCAAGTGGGTAGTTTAGTGGCCTTAACCAAAGATGACTCTGCGGCTTGATTTGGAAAACCTGAGAGGCATATTACAACTCATTAAATCTGAAACAGGTTCTTAAAAACATCTCTTCTTGATAAACTAACTTAGAGTAAACCAGATGCAACCAATCTCAAATATAAGATATTTTACCAAGGTTTGGAGCTGAAGATACCTCTTTCTGTTCCCAGGTATTCTCAGAGGTAACTGAAATTTCCTTCCCTTTTGTCCCTCAACTAGTTAGGCAGATCAGGTGGGGGGATTGTGTCAAGTGCCAATCCTACGGAAGTGCAGCTGATATTCAGACACAGTCGTACATCTTTTGGTCACGTATGTTTCACATTGTCAGCAGAAACGAAGGTTCAGTAGATCATTATTACACTTGCAGCAACTCCTTTTTGAACTTTGAGTTACAGAGATACTGGTTTTGGTTGGGGTGTTTTTGTTGGGCTTTTGGTGGTGGTTTGTGTTTTTTTCTGATTTTGTGGGGGTTTTAATGTGTTTTTTGTTTTTGTTTGTGTTTTTTTGTTTTGGTTTTTTTTTGGGGGGGTGTCAATTGGGGAACTGTTCTGAATCATAACATAAAGAGCAAATCTAGCTTACGGTTTGAAATATTACCATTTAGGATCAATGGACAAATGCGTACTTTTAGGTTGAGATTCATACCACAATGAGCTGAAGAATTTGTTGTAAGCCCTCCAGAGTGTTCACTGGTGTAGTGTTGGTTTTCCATGTTCTGTATGTACAGAAACATTACAAAGAGAATTATTTAAAACACTGTTCTGCTAATGAATTGCTGTATTAGATATCTGCATGACAACAGGGGCCAGCTTTGTTATGTTTTAAAACTATGTTGCTGAATGATTATTAAGAAATTGGGAAAAAGTAAAACCTGACCTGACAAGAAGGTTAGCACTTACATTTACGTGTTTATAGGACTGTGCATACACATGGTGGGGAGGAAATACCTTCCTAAGTTTGACTGCCTTATGGTTAACCTGGGATGATGGCAGCAAATGGAGGGAAATTGCCAGCTTACTTTATATCCCAAAAAGATTAAAAGAAAACATAGCTGTTAGTACTTTATATAAGAAAATGTACATACTTTTTCCTGCAGTGTATTAGGAATGTCATTCCTTGTTTGCCTAGAATACTTCTCAATGGCTCTTAACATGCTTGTGAACTCTTTTCTGTCAATTAAAAGATTACAGTTCTTCCTTAATCTCAAATATTCTAGCTAATTATTTATTAAAATACAGTTGAGATGGAGATTTTAGAATGCTCACTAAAAGTTATTTCTATTTTCATTAAGGCTTTACTTCTTTAAAACGCAAGCTTAGAATTCACCTCTTTACTCTTGGGCAGATTTAGATTATTAAAGCCTGGAATTCTAATACATTTATTTCCATTAGGGATTTCTTTAATTTTACTGGTTTACCATGTTCATTAATCTTCTATGATGATTACAGTATCAGTAAGATACACATTATTAGAGAATATAGATAAATAAAACGCTGAACAAATGGTTGAAATTCATCTGGAACAGATAATAACAGTGATATTTATTTATTTATTGCTCTGGTAGAACATTTGAACATAAAAATCCAATATTCTAGTGAAAGCAAAACAATCCTTCCTGAATTAGAGTAAAATGGGACCTTTGAAGACAACTGAAAACTAAATTGTACTGGGAAAAACGTGTAAACTGACAAGACTTTTCATTTAATTCTGACTGAAAAAGCTTTCTGTAATGTAGGAGTTGAGGAAATGACAGTGCAGTGCCGAGGGATTAGTAATTGTTAGAGCCCTGTTTGCTGAAAGTGAAACATTAACAATGATGCAAGCAGAAAGGGAATACTAAATGCAAAATACTTCCCAAGTTTTGCTTATTTAAGGAATTTTGCTCAGAATGCCTTCCTGCCAGTAAAACAAACTCTCTCCAGTGTGTGTGTCTTTGTGTGCACCCACGTGTTATAATAAACTCTGAAGCTACAGATTGAGGAAGTGTATCACCTTATTGCTACTATTACTAGACAACCAGAGACTGGATGGGAATAGTAAAAGGAGTGTCTGTATAAATCTGGATATAAATCAAAAGAACAAACTGGAAGAGGAGGGGTAGGGTTAAGAAGATAATGTGATTTTTGGTTCTCTTCTTGCCCTCTCATTCACTTCACACTTTTCTTAGAGTGACCTATAGATTTTGTAGACATGAAGTTGTGTAGTACCTACTGAGTAGACAAGAAATAGCAAAATCTGCCTTTTTATCTACCAAGCCCTTGAGCTCATACTTGTCACAGAGTGAAGGAATAGAAATTCAGGTTCTGTTCTGTGGGAGCAAATCCAGATGGACATACAGTTCGCTCCAGTTAAGTCCAATGCATTCTGAACAAGCATGTTTGTTTCACCCTTAAATTGCTCCCTGCTTGAATAATCATTCTTATAACAGCACAGCATCAAGCAGTTCTGATACAAGAGATGCTAAATCCCTTGTTATATGGTAACCTAACCATGTACATGGGAATACTTAAAATGTCAGCTATAAAAGTGTTGATCTGGAGCTCTGTTACAGCTGATGACTTAAGTGTGTGTGGGTAATAGCTGGATAGTAAAAATAATACCAACTTTATTTGAAGAGGCTATATTGGGTCTTAATCATACTCAAGAGGTTGTGGCTTTGAAAACAACTAATGTGTGATAGAGAGGAACTTAAATGTTTCCTACTTGGTGATTTTGAAGCCTTTTAAATGTGTATTTTTTCTTCCCTCTTAACTTCAAATTGTGGCAAAAAGCACTGAAATTCCTTTTCTTTTTAAATGAGAGTAAAGTTATAATGTAATTTTGTTGGTTTTGCCTGATCAGCAACTATGTACATTAGTTGACAAACCCAATTCGTGTTCTTAAATGTCTTGCAATAAATTATAGACTACTAGTTCAAATGGAGTTACGTGACAAGCACTCGGGCATTAATACTTCAATACACAAAAGTCTGGGGGTTTATTTTTAGGTGGTATTTTATGCATAGCTTGCAGACTAGTTTATTGTGTCTTTTGCTCTCCTCCATTAATTTCAAGTCATTCAAGTTCTAGCTTCATACCTCACAGTGTAACACCGTTCAAGATGTGATGAATGCTGTCCATAAATATGCTAGTGTATTGTTGCCTAATCCAAATTAGTATGGAAATAAATCTTCAATCTTCTATTAATATTAATAGCATTGCCCTTTCTCAGCAAGATGACCATCTGCAGCAGCATAGTTTCAAAGTAATTACTTTAAATACTTTATACCTCCTAAAAGTGCTGCTTGCTTATTTTAACGTTCCGAGCATTGCCTTAAGCAGTTGCTTTGGTTTTAGTTCAGTCTCTTTGCATGGATTTCATCTCTTCCTTCTAGTACCCTATTCACATAATAAAAAAGAATGAAGCTGTCTTTTCAAACAGATACCGTGCTTCATTTCAGCAGTTTACTTCACATGCTTAAATGCATCCCTATTCAGTAAAGCACACAGGCACACTTAAGTCCAGTTCACAATAATAAAATGTAATTTATGCCTGGGACTTCTGTTAAATTGAGACTATTCTTCCAAATTATAAGCCTTTGATTTTTATTTTTCCCCCCTTGTTTGACAGCTGGATAATATGCTGTTCTTACGGGCTCCATGTATTACGCAATTCTGACTCCAAAGCTGTTGCAGTCTTTCTCGGTTTTGTGAAATCAGATGCTATCCATAAGAGTGACACGCAGCATTACAATGTAGATTAAGAAATTTACTTTTGTTTTTGTGGGGAAGGAGGTAACATGGAGGGGAAACATGAAAGGTTTGTCAATCTTTTGTATAAAAACAATACTGCATAGAACTGAAATAATTACACTGAACTTGTTGAACTTGCATAACGACATAGTAATTTCCTACATTGTTTAATGTAGTTTTGTAATTTCACTGTGAAATGGTGTATAAAGTCAGTCGGGGTTAGAGAACAGCAACAGATTCTCTGTTATTCCTTGACAGATCACAGAGCTGTTGGATGTTTCAATGGAGCTGGGATGCTTCTTAGCTGGAGCTCTGATCTCTTCTCAGGGTCACATGGTTACTGAGGAGATTATGTCCTGTATTGAACCAATACGTGACTTTCTTGCCATCATTTTCTTTGCATCCATAGGTAACTACTAATAAAACTACCTTAAAATATAGTATTAACCTACAAATGTGGGGGAGGAGGCAAAAATGGTGTCTACAAATTGAGGGACGGAGATAGATTTTTATTTTATTAAAATACTGTTAACTGACCACAATATTGGTTTGCCTTTGCTAATATTTTAAATGTAACATTCATTTTTGTAAGCAATTTCCATGTTTTATTCTCAATTCTTGTTTTAATGACATGATTTTTTTATTCTTAATTCTGAACTCACACTATTTGAAACATATACCTAAAACTTCTAAGGGGAAAAGGTTTTTGTTTGGGTGGTGTTTTTTGTTGTTTAGGTTTTATTTCTTTTATACTGCCTGTTAATATTATTATGTCTTCACAGCAGGAAATTGTATTACTATGTTGAGGTTTGGAGAAGATTTCAGGTTCTTTGTGGCTTGGTTTTCTCTAGAAGCAGGATATGATAATGGAAACATGTCCTTTTTTAGTGGCATCTTTTTTATCTATTTGGGAAAATGTGATCTGTGAGTTCCCAATGCAGGGAAAAAAATAATTGAACAAGATGTATCACAGAAACTACCTGAATACCAACTGAAATGCAGCATTGATGCCCAAGACCAGGAGAGCAACTCATGATGCTTATTATCCAAACCAAGTTAACTAGTATTTACTAGTCAGTAAAGTCAGTAGCTTCATTTTGAATTCTTGAGCTGCTACATTCTCTAGCCGTCCATGCATGCCTCAATATGCTTTCTCTAAAGGAAACTGAAATAGGTTACCAAAGTACCTTATAGGTGGAGTCAATGAGGAGACAGGCCTGTGAAAGCACTTGCCTTTCCCTGTGGATTATATAGGAGATGCATGTCCTACTTTGGGGAGCATTGCAAGGTTTAAAATAGGGGGTTTGAATGCGGCTCATTGCGCAAACCCAACCTCCTTTGACCTGTGCTTACTCAGAAATTTTTAGGTTGTTTTTTTTTTCTTTTGGGGGCGGGGGGGAGTGAGGTGTTGTTTTGTTTTCTTTCAAGAGCAACCTCGTTTTTTCTCCTGATTTTATTGGAAATTTTCTGTTGTTCTTTTTATCTCCATATATTTATAGTAAAGTCCCATCATTAGCAGGATTTTAATGCCTTTTCTTATATTACTGTTTGAAACCCATTGTTTCATAGCAGAAAGCAAAACTGCTTCTGGTGGTTGTCAAAATAAAAAGGAAATAGTTATGCTTGCCAGTCATGATTTTTTTTGGTTTAGGCCCATGATAATAGCCTGTCTGATCAGTCAGATTGCTTAGTAAAAGATACGTTTATTTGGATAATTTACCCTTTTAATAAAGGGAGGAAAGTGGTGAGATACAGTAAAACTCTTGGGCCATTATAACTGACAGTGTTGGATGAGTAACTGCTAAATACTCACAGGCAAGTTGTTTGTGTTACCCCAAAGTTGGTGATGGAGTGGATAGTGTTATCAGGGATACAAAACATGACAGTTATAAGCGCAAAGTTAATTTTACAAAGGACTGACCAAAAATACTGACCTATACTCTTGCAGCTGCGTAAATTAAGGCTAGAGATAAGACTTTGATAGAGTACAGGGAAATGGCCAGACCTCAGTTGGCATACTGGCAGCAAGCCACATAGCCCAGATTATACTGTAAGGAAATAATTTTATTAGTTCTGTTATAGAATTAAAAAAAAATAATCTTTTATAAACTGTTGCTACCATTATAATTGCAAGAAGGGGAAAAAAAAAAGAAAATTGCCTAAGAAGTTTGTATGGATTTACAGAAAATGGGTGCTTTTCCTGCCTCTAAAGAAAGTTAGCTAAAAAATCAGAGCTATGAGCTCTAACAAAATGTGACAACGCTTGCTTGTAAAAAACAAAACCAAACCCTAAAAAAATAAGGCAAGTAAAAAACCCCTCCCTCCCAATAAACTTTATCCCACCCTTCCCACCTTTACTTTCAGTCACTGTTCAAATTTTGTGGTTAACAGAAAGTTCTGGGGGTTGACAAGGAGGTCAGCTTTAAAAAGGAGCGATGAGATGTTGGAAAGAAAACCTGAGTAGGCTAAAAAGTATTCCTTAAACTTTTTTAAAAGCAGTCGCATACAAAAAGGCTTGCTCTTCACTTTTATATGTACACATGCAAATTATATGTATCTATAAATACATAGATTTACTATGTGAAATCATGTAAAGCCATAGAGAAAGATTTTCTTTTCCCCCAGTGTAAGGAGAATGCTTGTTGCTATATGCAGGAAGCACCTTATTCTAGAGAGCAGAAACACTTGAGATCCTGAGGTGGGGTGCTACACCACTGCAGTGCTATAATTTCCACTCCTTTTATAATAAAGGAATAAATAGGAAAAAAGTCTTAATGAAAAATGACTGTAAATATGTCATTTGGAAAAGTTAGTTCCTATGTTGCTTGTCTTAAATGCCTACTTATGCATTCTTACTACAGAAATCCTTCAGAAATCCTCCAGAAATCCTCCTTACTACAGAAATCCTACCTAAAACCTGAGCTGAACAGTACTTGTTTGTGTAGTATCTGTAACAGTGGTCCTGTCCTTAGCGTGACCTGCTTACCTACTACTCTCAAATTTGTGCATTTGTGGGAATAACACACCTTTGCAGTTAGGCATTAACAGCTGCATGTGGAATTGCTCTTCATCTGTACATTCCTTTAGGCCTGTGTGCGTTCTTCAAGGTTTCTGGCTCTCTTTATGCAATCTACTGAGGTTAGAAAGTTTCTGTTGGTCTCTGTCCTTACTAATATTTCTGAGAGAACATCTGGACTGACCCTATAGACTTTAGAATTTGAGACATTTCTTTCTTGTTTCTGTTTTGGTACCTAGTACTCAGGTCATTTCCACCTCTGCATCATTTTGTTTTGATTGGTTTTTATAAAGGACCCTATCTGCCACTGGTGAGGAGGCAGATTAGTTCCAGTGACTGACAAAGCTGAGTGTTCTCAATATGCTGTACAGATGTACTCACTTGCCAGGCTCCAGGTTTCCCTTCTGGGTAAATCTCATGGTCAGCGTTGGACCTTGAATGCAACATGCTGAAAACCCTTTAATGGTGCAGTCATTTTCTTCAGAAGTGGGGTGATGCTGACAGTGTCAGCACTACCACTGTCCAGAACAAACATGCACACAATGTTTCTCTGATAAGCCTCTTAACATTTCTGTTGAATTTGAGAGAAATCAAAGGAAGATCCTAGTTGGAAATCATTAGGTGACATACATAGTTTCCTCTTATCAGTCCAGCTCTAATGCTTTGTTGTCCTGCATGGAGCACGATGAAACTTGGAGGTTTGAAGTTCTCAAGGCTGACAGTAGAATTCATTGCAGAAAGAGATGAATGTTGGGTTTTCCCTTTGCTACTTAATGAGCTAGCCAGAGCTGTAGCATTTATTGCGTTTGCTAGCTATGGTCATAGGTTCATTAAAGCTCGGTAGCTATAGCATCCCAGTGCATCGCTAGCGTCATTTTTCTGAGTGATGTCTTGAAGATCGTAGACTCATAGAATAGTTTGGGTTGGAAGGGACCCTCAAAGGTCATTTAGTCCAATCCCTCTGTCATGAGCAGGGACATCTTCAACTAGATGTGTCACGATTAATTCTACTAGCTCCAATTTGACCAACAGAGTTCTGTTTTCTGTAATCTTGTTTGCCAACAAGGTCTCCAAGATTCCTTTTCTTGACACTCGTCATAACATTTGGATCTCTGCGTGCTGTTTAGCAGTTATCCAGCAGATTGGTGGAATCTGTCTAATTGGAGGGTCGGAGAGAGTTTACTTGTTAAGAAGAAAGTACTTATAAAAATGTGTGAAATCTTGCCTGTAATTGTCCTCAAGAGGAACACATACCAACTTTACACAAGTGAATTGTGCTTTTTGGCTCGACACTGGTGTAAGTTATCTTTACCGCAAGGCCTCCGTTCCAGTTACTCAAGAACACTGCTTAGAAGTGAAGTCCAGTAGCTTCAGCCACTTTGAATCAGTAGGCTCAGCTCTGTAGAAATGTAGTTAAATGATATCCAAGCTATTGGTGACAGGCCATCATGCCACATGCTTCCTGATGTTGATGCTGAAGTTCCTGAATTATTTGGTTGAAGTGTTTCTTCCATTTTGGTGAAAAAGTCCACAGTGATTCTTGAGCTTTGTCACAAAGTATGATTCAACCCATTCAAATAAATGCCCATATTCATGCATCTTCTGTCCATGAAGGTAAACCTTTCTTACGACATTAATGTCAAGAAGGCTTCATGTGCCTCTGTAGCAAGCAGTCTGATACGACTTCTGGCCTTATGCTAAGTTTTCATCTGGGACTGGGGCAAAAGTCTATAATAACCATGAAATCCACTATGGTGGGATTTATTCCCCCCAAACGTGTCTGTGTTCTGGGATGTTTACTTGTTTGCTCAGAATAGTGTATATAGCAGGCTTAGGCTTGCTTCACCTTGCAGACACCTCCGCTGGATTGGTATAGAAATCTGTGGTAATTTGTGCTTCAGCTCTTTGAAATACGGTGATAATTTCCACATCAGGCAGCAGTTCAAATGGACTTCACAGTGCTTGTCTGCTGCAGAACTGAAAAGGTAGCTCCACCAGTAGCGATGAGAACACTGGGCTATATTTACAGCCTCCTTCTAAAATCGTTAATTCCAGATGCAGCAGAGTTGGCCCTCTTATCAAACGTGACATTGTTACAGGCTGTATTTGTCTAGTTGCTTTTCATGTGTGTTTCTGAGACCAGCTTAAAGGTGAATGAACAATGTGCATACTAAAAAAAAAGAAAAACTAATTTCCCCTCCATGAGCATGTGTGCACATATTAGGATGATTTTTTTTGTGTGTGTGTGTGGTGTTTCTCTCTCTTATTCTGCTGTCTCTTTCCTTATTCTGATAGTCTTTTGCGTTTGCACTCCAGGAGTTGGAAAGAAAAGAAGAAATAAGCCAGGGTGTATACATGCTGACTGGGTGCTACTTGTATAAAAATTTCTGATGTACTTGACATACATTTCCATCCACAATACACTGTGAATTTACTGGAAGTAACTTCTCTTGAGCACTCAAGAAGGGACGATGACTCTCAGCTCTCTAGTTCTGGTTCTACAGCACTATGGGGCAGGGAAAATGAGTGAAAGCTTGCCTTGTATTAAAATAGCTACAGAATCGATTTACATGTTTCATGCTTTAGAAAGCTAAATTCTTGTCCTTCATCAGAAATAACTGGGTTGGAGAACTGCCAACTATTATGGATTTACCAGGAACGCCACCATTATTTTGGTTCCTTTTTTAAAGAGCTTTTATGAAAAAGGAATAAGCTTCCAAAAATCAGAGTTATGTTTGCCTGCACAAGTTCCTCATACCCTAGGAGGAAAACATGGACTTAATCACCTGTGAGTTAGACTTTTCCAGGACTTCTCCAACAAATACTTTTTTCTTATCTTTAATATTAGCAGGACTTAGTTTTCAATTTCTGTGCGCTTTATGGTTCTTGTTTCTATATTCACTGAATTAAAATGACCAAAAAAAAAGAAAAAAAACCCAAACAACTAAACCACCAGCAGAGAACCACCCTCCTCCCCAAAAAAACCCCAACAAACCCACAAATGAAAACACAACAACAATAACCACCCACCCCCCCACCCCACCCAACCCCAACAACATCACAGCAATGGAGTTTTATGTAATTCCTTAATTGTTAGGCTGTGCACAGGGGTTTTTTGCCTTTTACTGATTCCGGTCCTAAGTGACTTTTCCAGTTCAGGTGACTTTCAGTGCTGGCAAGTGAGGGTCATGGGATCAAACAGTTACATTTTCTGTTGTAGCTCTAGAGTCTATGCAACTGCTGAATATCACAATCCTTCCACAGTGATAGTTCATTACCATGCCATACAAAAATGTTGAAACAGTGAGCAAAGTGTATGTTACAATCATTGTACAGACAAATGGAGTTGTTTTCTGGCAGTATTTTTTATTAGAGGCATGTTTCAGTTCAGATTCTGGATTGTTGACTGGTGTGGAAGAGAAAAAACTTTATAAACGAAAGTGCTTGTGCAGTCATGTGCAGTTGGGAATATTGTTTGTGCTAAACCCCTCTGTAGGAATAATGTTTGGATAAATGCAGGAAGTGCTTTAGTGATCACTAAGGTAGCATTGGTAGCTATGTTAGGACTGTTCTTGAGAATACAGTCTTGCAATTTAATCTGTTATTAACTCAGAAAATTATCATACTAAGATACTGGACTTAAACTTTGAAATACTGTTTTCTTTCCTCCTAGGACTTCATGTTTTCCCCACATTTGTTATATATGAACTTACAGTCTTACTATTCCTTACATTGTCTGTGGTCATAATGAAGGTATTTTCTTTTTCTCTTTTTTTAATCTTGAATAGTCCAAATAATCTTTGTGCTGCATGCCCTAATAAAAATTCTGTGCAAGAACTGAACATCTGATATAACACACACTATTACAGCTTTACAGTAAATCTGTATTTGGAAGAATCTTGCTGATGAAAATACAGTTTGATACAACATGCTTAGGGTATTAAAAAAGAAAAAAAAGAAAAGGATTGTATTTAATGTTAAAAGTAAGCTACACATGGAGAAACATTATTTATCTAGGTTGGGATTTGTGAGAAAGCTATCAAATGTTTTTATTATAGTAAACAAGACACTAATTTTTACTGTGCAATGCATATTTGTTTCTTAATACAGAAGACACTAGAAGTCCACTAGTTTATGTCCAGAATTATTGTATTTGATGCTATGTATCTTACAAAGATTGTACTATTTTACTTATTGCACTTTTTAATTTAAAAAAAAAAATAATTAAAAAAATAAACCTACAGTAACCCCCCCAAAAACCTCGCTTTTAAAGTTTGTCTTGGCAGTGCTTGTCCTTTCTCTGATTCTTCCAAAGACCAGCCAGTATATCAAGTGGATTGTCTCAGCAGGACTGGCACAAGTCAGTGAATTCTCTTTTGTTCTGGGAAGCAGAGCACGTAGAGCGGGGATCATATCTCGGGAGGTAAGCTGTTCTATAGTTATTAACTTTGGGGTTTGCACCTGAAAAACTTTTTGGGGTTTTGTATGACATTGTATTTGAAATACCAGTACACTGGTATCTCTCAACTGCTAACAAATAGAATCAACCCATACAAATGGAGATGTGTATGTCCCTGACAGGGTTCTTAGTTCTGTTTTTCACTTGTTTCATGCCGTACTTTAAAATATCAGATAGCAAGTTTTACTTTTAAATAGCTTGGTTATAAATGTTTTACCTTAATTGCTCTCACAACTTCTTTATTAACTGAGTAGGGAGCTGTAGATAGCACCCGCATCACTAAGACTGAGAAGCCCTTGCTTTTAAAATCTTGGTATAGCTATAGAAAAGAGGTAACTGAGAGTATAGGATTTGAGTAAGGAAACATTGGTAAGTAAGAGCTAGAAAGCAGATATGGTGAAGTGGGAATTGCCTTAACATTTAAATAAGCAAACTTGTAATCTTCACCTGCAAAGCTTGTTCATTTTAAATCCTCTGCAGAAGAAACAACCAGCTTTTTCAGTCATCATGAAAAAATCCCCCAGGAAAGAAACCTTAAACTTAGTTTCATATTGAAGCTGTGAGAATGTTATTTTCTTCAAGATGAAGCCTGCTTTGTGAAATTAACCAAATTATGGCTATAGAGATACAACTGACCTCATTTTCTAGTGCTGCCTGCTTTCTTTGAATCTCTGCTCACAAAAATACTGTGCTGGCACCCCGAGCTTCTCATTGTGTGAGCAAGTGGGCTGTATATAATGCTGAAAGCAATTCCAAATAAAGCACGTGTGAAAAACTTACACAATGCTGTTCACTTGTAGGCAAAGGTGATTCATTTTCATGTTCATTTGTGCATATAATTAGGAGTTATAAATACTGTATGTTTGTCTAGAGTTTCAAGATACCCATATGTGATCGCAGAACCAGTTTAGGGGCCCACCCATTGCACATGGAGGCCTTTAGGCTCTCCTTTTTTTCTGTGGCAGCTCTCGTGATTATCTATGTGCAGGTTTATATAGCTCTAAAATTTCCAAAAGTCATTCTTCTGAGACCTCAGAACTACTTTCTGGTGTTTTATAAGACTCATTCAGACTATGTAGCTAAGATTTTTCTTTCACATGATGTGCGGTATGACTTAAAGGGATTTTTTTTGCCTTTTTTTTTAGTGTATAAAATAGTACTCAACTTTGCCACTAAACCAGAATAGTTTGGGTGGGGGGGGTTTATATGGTATTATTTTGTTGTTGTGGTGGTGGTTTGGGGTTGTTTTATTGTTGTTTTGGTTTTGTGTTTTAATAAAATATTTAGCCATTGACCTGTTAGCAAACACTGAGCTTTCAAAATTGACCTCTTAACTGTACGTGTAAATAATTTGTTTTTCTATCAGCTCATAACATTGTTTTTGTAATTGTATCTTCAAACCAGGTAAATGGATAATTTGAGCATGCACTTGTTTGCTTTAGTAGCAATATGCATAATTGGTTAGGAAGACAGGTGAAGTCTCCTGAACACACTGTCTAGAAGAGTTTGGTTTCCTCAGACTTCCTAGTCACTTCTTAGTTTACCATGTAACTAAGAGGTAATGGCTTTTATTTGCAATTTTCAGGTCTATCTGCTTATTCTGAGTGTGACTACTCTGAGCCTTCTACTTGCCCCTGCCCTGTGGAGAGCTGCCATTATGAAATGTGTTCCAAGACCTGAAAGACGCTCCAGTACTTGATTAAGATTTGCACATATACAAGTATCCATCTTCTTGCAAGGAATATCGTTGTTGCTCATTGTATTTCTATGCACTCAGAAGACAAGAGGTTTTGAGTAGTCAGTCCTCTTAACGTGCACTTGGTTATAAGCCTTATACAGACCTAAATACAAAACATGATTCAATATTAAAAATATAGTTATGTAATTTGAATTGCACAACTTTTACAAAATTTACTTGCAGAGAGATTAGAATCTGCCAGAATATTTGTTTCTCATCCAATCAGTTATTCAGGGCATAAATTATTTTTTTAAAATACAGCATCATGCAAACTCTGTTGATTATTTTTAGCCTGAATGTGCCTTTTAATTTTCATGCTGTTACTGCTGGTTCATCACCAGGTTTTGTTTAAAAAGAAATATAT
>NW_009924161.1:0-34020 GCF_000696875.1 Nestor notabilis | reverse complement strand
GGCGGTGTTTGCGAAGCCAACACACTATCCGTTTTGCTGTCGTTAATGCCGTGTGCCCGTCTGTATGCGCAGGGGTGAGGGGCTATGGTGTACCAGCCTCATCAACAGCTGTGTGCCTGCCCACGTAGCACCATACCTGAACATGTAGCATATATAATAATCCTTGAAATATAAAAATGCAGTTAATTTCCTATAAGGTAATTGGTGAAAGTAGGACAAAGAAACTTTCGGAAGCTGAAACTATGTAGGTGGATAGGTGAACTAGTGAGACACGCTAGATCTGTTCTCTGTCCCTTCACAGGTGAGGGGGCTTGGGGTTTTTTTCTTTTTTTTTCTTTTTTTTTTTGAACAAACACCTCCAAACATTGTATATATGTTGATATCCAAATACACATGACTAGCTACATGCCCTGTATACTGTCTAATGGCATTTTGATCATAGCTTCCAGAGTAAAGATAGCCATGTGCACTAAGTGTACATACAGTTGGTTGGTATCCAAAAGAGACTACAGTTCTAAATGCAAAGGTGAAAGACAAAGTGCACAAGTCACTGCCCTACAAAACCTCTTAAAAAATAACCAGGTTGGTTATAAGGTATTGCGTGGAGCAATAAAAGCACAGGGAACAGTGAAACTGGTGCAAAGCAGATGGAATGCTGAGCAGATTACTTTTATGGAGGTAATAATTTTGAACAGTGTACTTTAAAATGGGTGCTGTCTGCTGTGTGTGTACTGAGATGGAAAACTGAGTCTTTATTAGAAGTTCAGTTCCAAAAGGTGCTGCTCTTTGTAAGTTCTCAGGATCAGAGCACAATGAAAAGGGCAGCTGGCATTTACCGTTTCCATTATACTGAAGTGTAGTAGGGGAAAGTTTTAGGTTATGTACTTGGATGGATTGTTCACTGTTACCTGAAAATGCTGGTGTGATAGATGGGGTTATCGTTGAGGTTAAGCAAAGCTGAAGGCTTTGTTTTTCATCTGGGATATAATAGCTCCACTCTCCTTCTTTAAAAGTAAACACATTTAATAGTGAAGCTGTGTGATAATACTTAGTGGTGTTACTTCCTTAGGAAACTGGAAAAAAATTAAATTCAGGCTGTTAACAAAAATTACTTTAAAAATCTTTACTGTAAAGTGCTAATGTGTTTGTCTTAGTCTGGACTATAAGGTTGGACTGAGATCTGAGGGTCCTGACATGTTTGGGTTTCAGATTTTGCAACAAAAACACTGATTTGCAAGTCCTAAAATTTTAAAAACTGTACTCAAAGAGAATACTAAATATACTAAAAATACTTTTCACATGAACAGATTATTACTACATTTTGTGTAATTTTACCTGTGTAGTTACAAAGACCTAGACTCAGGCCCTGGTGGGATTCAGCCCTCCTCCCCCCCACCCCGATTTCTCCCTCCTCTTGGTCTCCCTGTGCTACTATCATACCTCAGATCAGCACCTGATCTCAGGTTTTCTATTTTTCTGTTTCTTTTCTTAGTCCCAGTCATCTCACCTGTGATTAATCCGTTTAACTGGGAAGGCTCATTTAAAACTATTAATGTCACTTGAGTAATAAATTTCCCACAAAAAAAGACTGGCAAATGAGTCTTGGTGCTGAGATAATGTGAAAAACATGGGATTGCCTAAAGATTTTGTGTATTTGTTTTTGTAGCTTTAAGATTATTGGTGTTTCACTTCTCTCTCTTTTTTTTTTTTTTTTTTTTTAATAAATGTACTCTTGTTAATTTCTATCCCAACTTTAATATTGTTTTCCTACAATTTATATTGTATTTTCATACAAGGACTTCCTTTCCTGTCTTTTCTTCATAAGATGAAATGCTAGCTCTTGTTAGTTAAGTGATACAATGTATAGCTCTTGGAATTGCCCTAGCAATGTATGGGAACACATTGTAAAAGGTTCCCATATGAAAGAACACATCTCGGCTACAGCAATGAGAAATGCAATAAAGCTGCCAGTACAGTGTCAGCAGTCACTGTAAACATTATACAGTAATATAGCTTGAAATGTGTATACAGTATATAGTTTAAAAAACCCCAACACCTTGTTTTTGTGAGTCATGGATGTTTCAAACTGTGCCTGTTTCTCTTATAACACGAAGCCAGTGCAAATCAAACCCAGTAACCCTTCTGGGATTCAGCTGGTGTTTAGAGCATTGGTCTGTCCTTCCACAGCCTGTGGGGCTGGTTTCAGTGCTCTGGTTGTGTACAGGCAGCACATGTGGGAAACCTCCCAGCCTTTCCAGGTGTCTTTACTTGTTATGTGTTCTTTATCTCAGCATGAGGTGTTTGGCCAATTAGCTGATAGGCATGAAAACCTGTGTGAGACAGCAGAAGGGTTTAAAAGGACACCTTTGATCAGTATGTTAACTAACATTTATGTGTTTTATTTGAGTTGCAGATCTTCTTGATCACTCAGAAAATGGTATTTTAGGATTTTTTTTTTTTTTTGGCGGGGGGGGGAATGCGAAGTTGTCTTGCACACCTAAAGTTATCATGGATAGCTCTGTCCTGGAGTGTAAATTCACATGTTTATAACTCTGACCTTCTACTTATTTTGTTTGCTTGTGTTCTTGTGAATGTTGACATAAGTTTTGGTCAAAACTTAGTGGCATAAGTTTTAAAACTTAGCTGGAAGTTCATGGTGTGGAGCACCACTCAAAGCTCAGTCAAGGCAGAGGACAGTTGGAGTTTTCCCATAGTTTTCTGGTTTTCCTATCATGGTGCAACTGCTCATATGCATGAAAAGTCACCGGAACTGGGCTACAGTGTTAATGAGAAAAAGCTAACAAAGGCATGCTGGAATTTAGTTTAAAATATCTGTAGATTTGATTTCACTTTCTAAAAAAAGATAGAATTTATTTTTTGTCAACTCTTTCATATATTAACTTTATTATTAATGATATTGAAAAATTTTCCCCAGAAGTTTTGTCAATTTTGCAGAGTTTCTTCAAGGCATGGTCTTACTGTGCATATTGAGTGTTAGCCTCTAGCCTGGCAGTGTGATGAGATAGCTGTCAGAACCTGGGTAATGAAGCATAGGCTATCTGTGAGGAATGTGCCAAGTGCTTGCAGAGTGCCTTAATGTCTAAAAATATTTTGCTTTGCATCATTATTGGTTTACTGATTATGGTTCTAGTAGCATAAATTATGGTATAGGCCTGTTCTTCCTGTGAGGAGAGTGTCTGGTAATATTAATGCTGAGGTTATTTTTTAATAGCTTTTTAGTAAAATGCCTGATGTATATTAAGCTAATATTGGAGTGATAATAACACTGCCTTGAGTGTTTATGTATTTTGTCAACTTTCTTGTTTGGTAAACCAGGCATTGTCAAAGAAATTATGAGGTTGTAAATTACAGTTAGCAAGCCACCCATCCTTTGTCATCCGTCAGTCCTTACAAATTAAGTTTGGTGCATATATATTCCTACCTAAGACTCAGAAAAGAGAGTATTATTACCTGGTAACACATGGCACTGTGGTTTGCTTACTAGTGAGCACTCAATAATTTATATGAAATCAGTAACACTTCTTAGACTCGGCAACATACCATCACACAGTTAGTGTCACTATGAAGTGTTTTCCTGTTCTTTATTCATACTTGAAGAACCTCTTGTGGTAACACCCCCACAGCAAAATATATTTGTAGGTTACAGAACGATAACCTCAAGGAACCAAGTGGCCTGGTTTTCTTTCTATCTGCTGTTTCCACTGACTTCAGTGGGCTTTGTGCATACTTGGTGACCTGCATTTCAAAAGTACTGTTTTAAAGCAGATAAATTAATGGAAGAAATTTTTCCTGTGGGGATCTATTTTCTTCTAACATAATAAAACAAAACAGGGCATTGCTCTGCTAACCCTTAAAAACAATTGCAATGTTTCGATGAATGAAGATAATGTCATCTTTGACACTGAACTGTACCACAGACATACGCAAACACACCAGAACTTGTTCTACTGCTTTCACTGACCTTCGTTTGACTCTGTGGGTCCTTCAGAATTTTTTTGAGTCATTTTGATACTTTGATTTCTAAAATATCTAAAGATGTGGTAGATCTGGACTGAGGGGAAGGTTCTTATACAAAGGTTAACTAGTATTCATAAAGTGCATTTCTATTTCTGTTTATAAAATGCTATTTCTATTATATAGTCTATTTCTATTTTAGCTTAAAAATGCTGTTTTCTATTTAGTCCGAAATTTTAGGCTGTTCTGATTGGTAGCAGTCAGCACTGGAGAAAATTTGTTGAAGTTAAACTCAATGAGAGCTTGAAAATTTATCTTTTGTAATTCCAAAGCAGTCCCCAAGTAATTTCAAAATCTTGTAAATCCTTCACCTAACATCACTGTTGATGTGGAATATTATTATGGGTACAGACTGTCAAGGCAGCAGAAACTCACTGAATCCCGAAGAGGGTAGTTGTAAAAATAGTTGAAATTGCAGTTTCAGGTAAAAGACCCAAACAATGTTTTTCTTGTCACATGTTCTCTGTTCACTAAATTAAGTACTCTTTGCTTACTGTTTCATATCCTGACAGATTTTTCTCATAATCAGTTGTTTTATTTCCTCAGAAATAAAATTACAGTATGAAATAAAAGCCTGTTCCAAGAATTTGCATTGTATCACAATAGCTGAGACCAACCCTTGCAGGAAGGGCAATATCCCTGTATGCCAGGGTTTGTACAGAATCTGTCTCAGGGCTGAGATTGTTATGGGGTTTTGTGGCAGAGAATCCTCTTACATACTTCACACAGAAATAAAAACAAGTTTGTCTTGTACATACATGTTTTTAATAATTTTTGTAGCTTTTCATAACAAAGCTAATTCCAGGCTTTGGTAAATCCATTAGTCAATTATAAAACTCTGTGTTCAAAATAAAGTCTGTTATTTGCAACCTTGACACTGCAGTCTGTAGCCACTGATAAAATCAAGAGAAAGTGTTTTTCATTTGGTGAAACACAGCTGATAATTTAAATATAATCCTTTGGGTTTTTTTCTGTCTATTGTTTTATGCAATTTTCAGGAATAAATCCTTGTTTCCATGCTGTTACACTAACTGCCTGGCCTTTTCTGCAAGTAACTGCTGGAGATGTTGGTTAAAATAAATTAGCAATATTGCATTGCAAAGTCTACCAACTCATCTGTTTGTTTTTCAATTTAGGTCATAAGCTTCAGCAGTGTCAGTGTATTACTCAGCTGGTTAATCTCAACTGCATGATGTCATATGCTTTAAAAAGTGTGAGTGAATGGGAGATTTTTAATATGTGGTATTTTATGTATTTGATCTGTTTGCAAATATAACTTTAGAAGTAAAGGAAGAACTAATGAAATTTGTCCTATATTCTGCCTTTCATCCAAAGAAGATGGTGTCTTTGACGTGCAGGGTTGCAATGACCACATCAAGGTGATCTTAATGGCTGAATTAAGGAAATCCCTTCAAAAGCAGTAAAACTTACAGGCTTAATGTGGAAGTGAAGGAAAGCATTAGAAAAAAGCAGTATTAAGACAAAGCCAATTAGAGTGGAGAGCACAAACAGAACTGGGTCCAGAGCCCTCTGAGAAGGTATTTCCTGTGGCTTGACAGCCCTGCCTCTTTCAGAAAACTGTTCCGTTCTGTTCCCTTGATGCTGGTGAGTGCCATAAGCAGCACTTGCCATCCCAGGAAGAGTTCACATCTCCTTGTTAACCACAAAGCAGTGGTAGGCACCATAAGGATGGGAGTCACTTTTTTTTTTTCCCCTCCAAGCCAAAGATACTATGCTGAAAAGCTTAAAACAAGCTATTGTAATTTCATGATATTAGTCAGATTTGAGACGTTTCTAGGTCATTCTGCCTGTGGGCAATGTTCAGGTGTTCATCTGGTTTTCAACAGCAGCTTATGTGAATAGCTTTTTCAGCTGTGTTTTTCTTTCTTCATTGTTCAGTGTGTAAATGATCGGGAGGGGAGATGTATGGTAAAGTTTTCATACTCCTGTGACTACAGAATGTGCAGAGGAACACTTTCCACATTAGTATTTTCTGGTTTGTTCCAAGCACTGGCAACTTTCTTAAATGTTAGTAATCTGGAAGGCAGTATTAGTTACTGATGTTTTGCAGAGAGTTTCAGAGCTCACATTTAATTCCATAATTTCTATAACCTTGATGCCACAACAAATAGATATTCCAATGTTAAATACGAAAACGTTAAATCTACAGATCTATGACAAGTAGTGTTCCAAATACTGTATGTTACTGGTATTTAATATCAACCATGAGCATGGTGGTTATTTTAGAGAGGCACATCTTATGTGATGATACACGCTTTATTCACTTCTCGGTAAGACAACAGGAAGAGAACATGCTTTCTGGTGAATATACTGATTCTGTAAGATAAGAACGTAAATGATAAGAAAAACTTGTGCACAGGGTAAAAAGTCTAGAAAACCAGTTTTAGTCTGTGTACATGGAAGATATGGTGGATTTACTATATGTTGTATTTCAAACTAAATTTCAACACTAGTCATTACATTCTGGGTGTCAAATTCCCACCTGCACTTTAAAGGAACTTCAATAATTTTCACTTCCTGCCTTTAGCAGTTGTATGTTCTTGCTCAGTTTACTGTGTTTTGCTGTAGATGCAGTTTCACTGTAGTTTTAAAGTAAAATGATCAGGTTTGGATAATGGATTAATTTGGTGTGTCTTTTTTGATAGAAGAACAGAGTCATTCCTCGTTTTTAAATCAAATATTTTTGTTCATGGAGCAGGTTTAGGGCAGGTAGATCTTCATGAACAAACAGGTATTTGTTGTGTTCCTGGTGGTGTCTAATGTGCAGGGTTTATACCATATACATTGTTGTGTTGACAGTGCCTAAAAATGTTCTCTGCCTTATCTATGATTCTGATGGAAGAAGAATTAAATTCCTTGGAATAGGGATTTTTAGTGAGTACAGTTGCAGTGAAAATACACATTTGTTTGGTATGAGAAAGCAGAAAAGTTATCGTCCAAAGTCTGGGTAAAAAACAGTTTACAAGAAGTGGTTAAAATTTGGCAGTTCATTGTGATTTCTCCTTTGAACTTGCACAGATGTGTGATGCATACTCTAAACAGCTACCTGCAACATCTGACACTTGAGAATGATGCTTAATTAGATGCAGTTCACCTGATGGGCATTGCTTGTGCAATTAGTTGTAATTCAGAGCTGGGCTACTAATTTAGTGACTTTGGTTCATGTTTAATGTGTTTTGTTTCTGTTTTCTAAGCCCAGAGCCCTGCAGACAGGTTTATGCAACTGAGGCTTTCAAGTTATTTAATACTTGAAAATATTAAATACTTTGCTTCTCAGGTAATATTTAAAGAAATTAAATAACAATTGCATCTTATCTAAAATGCCTGGAAATATAATGTATTTGTGCATTAAATATATATTAGCTTAAAATGAAACTGGCTTTTCAACATTTTTGTGTGTAAAAGGAAGAAATTCCTCACCTATTGTGAATCACTGTTAACCAGAACTGTTTAGCTTAGTTTTTTTTTTTAAAATGTGTTGAGATCTTCAAGTGAAAATCAGTGTGAGTGGAAAATGTTACTGCTCGAAGGATAATTTGAAATAAATTTTGACCACTGTCCATTGTTTCTTGTTTTTATCACAACTGTTCCCAGTATATCTTGAAATTTTGAATGTCTTAGATGTGAGGAGCATTGACATTGCTCAGTCAGGGCCCCACTTGCTCATCACTGTTCCGGATGAGGAAGATTATATATCTATACATCTCGGATTCTTACAGTGTTGTGCAAGGAACCAGTTCTTTGTTTGCAAAGAAGACCTATCTTCTGCTTAAGAGCAGCTACAAAGATAACTAGACTGCAACCCCAAGCTTCCCTTCTTGTTCTTGTTCAAAGCTAGTTTTATGAGGCAGCTGGGCAGGTTCAGCCTCACAATTCAATGGCTTGCAGCCCCAAATGGATGTGATAATGGAGCGTGGATTGTCTCTTCCCTTTCTGGAAGAAATCTTGCAGAATCTGTGGATCTGGCTTGTTAAATGGCTATTTAAGGAAGGTGGGAAGACTGGACTAGGTGTTTATAAATAAACTACAGGATCCTAAGTTGTTTTGGGAGTCCATGCACAAGAAGACCTAAAGTGCAAAATTTTCATTAATTCCTTTGATACAGTGGCTGCAATAATTTGCTTTAACAGAAGTTCTAACACAAAAGAATGGGAACTTGTAAGTCTACAGCACAGCATACTTTCATTTCATGAACTGTGGTAGGTTAAGAATTATATTTAACTGTGAAACTTCCTACATGCAGCAGGTGGCATGCAGATGAGCAATGCAGAAACACTCCACAAATCTCAAGTTACATGAGCAATAACATGGGACTTGGTAAATGGAAATGGGTGGGTGGGTCTTAGGATTTATGGGATCATCTTTAGGTAGGAAGAGTAGATGTTAAATTAACATGTGTTTTCTGCTTTGTGTGATGAAACGGCTTGGACTTAGCTTCACTGGTCCTGTTTCTGTGATGTCCATTTAATAAAATTACATGCAATAACCAGGCTCAAAAGCTGCTTGTGCTGTAGGAATGACAGCAGACACCAACTGCTCTGTACCCATATGCATCAATATGCTATGTGTTTGTGTTCCCAGTGGCAGAATGATTAGAACTCGAATTGAGGTTTGAACCTGTAGCTAACTGCTTTCTATGTCTATGAATGTGTTAATGCTTGCAGACCCTAAACAGTTCCATAATGTTAACAGCAAAAAATACGTAAGTCACTGAATTCAAAGGGAAAAAGTTGTCCAGTCTGTATGATTGAAAAGAAGTGATGTCTAGACAATGTAAGTATGACAGTTAGAACTCTGTAATAAATAATTACATTCAGCATATGTTTGTTTGTTCGTTTGTTTGTTTTTCCCAGAACACCAGCTCAGTAACTCTACCAGAAACATTGTTGTTTGTTTCAACCCTTGATGGAAGTTTGCATGCTGTCAGCAAGCGGACAGGAGCAATCAAGTGGACTTTAAAAGAAGGTGAGCAGGAGGTGTCCTGATAACCTGTACTCAGTAAGAACACTAAAATCAATTGATAAATCAAACTGTTGTAGGGCCTGGTAAGTACTTTCTTTTCTTTCCTATTTTTGCTCTTGTTCCAGAATTAAGGTACAGTGTTTCTGGAGTCACGTTCGTCTTCATATTTTCACTTGCAGGTTTTCCCCAGGTTTGTGGTTGGGTGGTTCTTGCCAGAATGTTTAAGATGTAGTGGTACATTGGTAGGTATCGAGCTTTATGGGCATGAGTGCACTATAATCAAGTATAAACAGAATAGATGTCAAATGAGAATGTCAGCTGGTGCAGCTGGTGGCAAAAGGCTTGCATGATTGTGTCTCTGGAATACCCTACATTCACAGGTACAGTGGATATCATGCAAACCTCGGGTCTTCTTTTCTATAATAGACATTTAGGAACAGCACAACCTTTTAAATGAAAGAACTGTACTTGTGTAAAAAAATTTAACATTGCTCAGTGACTGGAAATGATTTTGTAATTGTAGCTACTGAGCAGAGAGCGCTCTTTCTGTCTTCATGAAAAAAATCAATATTTAATACAAATTTGTTTTAGTGGGGCTGTGATTACATATGGTGGAAGTGATAGTAGCACTTTCTCGTCACTTCTGGAAATAAACTAGAAAGCAGGTCAAATGGGAGGGAGTCACAGTGATTGCATCATTTTGTCCTCTATTTTTAAACCTGCTGTCAGTTTAATAGGTGAGCTGAAATGGTAGGAAATGGATTGTGCATATCCATACATGTCTGCAGTACAAACCAGTTCTTATTTGTGAAGCCATTCATGTTTGAATACAAATCTACCAGGCATAAAGTTAACTTCATAAATGAGCAAAGAATGCTTTTTTTTTTTTTTTTTTTTTTTTAGCTCCTCTTGGAGTAAAAAGGGATGAACGAGTATTTTCTCAAAGGATCTTGGTTGTGTAACTGTCTCCTCTCTCTCCTCTTTAAATTTAGACCTCTCTGAATAGGTTTGAATAAAATAAATTATCAGCCTCCTCCTTCATTGTTGCTATAGACTACCACGGTGTTGAAAGAAGCTTTCTGGTTTTTGCCTGTCATTCAACTGACATGAACATACACTGCTTAGTCCTATCCTAGAAGGATATAATAACAGGCTTTTGCTTGCAGCCAGACTTAGTAACTGGCAGTAGGTTTTTTGAGGAAGAAGGGAGCACACTTTGGCAATGAAGGGTCTTGGTCAGAGTGTATTGCTCAAGGAACTTCCCTTGTTTAAAAAAAAGTTGTTGCAAAACTATTGTTGGTACAGTAGAACTGCCAGACTGGACAGTCTAGTTTTATAAGACTAATTTATTCTCTGTTGCTAAATGTGTGTTACTCTCTATCTTATGTACGTGAGGTATGTTCACTTGCTTTTTGTAAAGCAGTTACTGTCCATTAGTTTATTTCTCTGTAATAGAACACACATGGGTCAATGTAAAAAAAAAAAGTGCTAGTTATCATTGTTACAGAATGCTTCAGGAGTTGACTTAGTTCCTTGTCCATGGGACAAGGGCCTCTACGTATGAATTGCTGAATTAATTTGTAATTGGAGGGGATTTATTTAGCTTTGCAAAACTGTGGTGTTTGGTGGGAAGCCCAATAAAGATATGACAGTGCTGGAAACTAACAGCCCATGTCAGTCCTTATCATCTTGTTGTGCCAAGTCCCTGGAGAGATTTAATAGTGCAGAATTCACTATTAATGTTAGTATTTAAACGCAGTTGTGCACTCTTGCTGTCAACAATATGCTTGTATTGCTACAGAGAATTACCCAGTGGGAAGTTGTAAGCAATGTTCTTGCAGGTGCCATTTTACCTTGGTTGTCAACCAGTGAACCATGTGTTGTAGTTCATGTGCTTTGAGAAGCTGCGGAGGTCACCTGGAGTGCTGCAGTAGCATTCATCAGGAAGGGAGGGTTTTATTACTGCACTTAAGCAGCAAGGTATTTAAAAAAGGACAATCCATATGCATTTTATTTTCACTGGGAAAAAATCCCAAGGCAGTGTTAGTTATCAGGCAGTACTTAACCAAACATGAAAATCTTGCCATGTGTGGTTTGTTTTAATTTGGTACTGAAGCTTACCTTAGGTATGCAGAGGTAAATGAGCCAGTGGTTGTCACCACAATAGTATGTTTGGGTTTCCTGCCTTCATGTAGCATTGACAGGAAAGGCAGTCTGAATACTCGTAAAGTAAGCAAAAAAATGGGTCAGTTAGTAACAGGACTCTCCAGGAGTTTAGAAATAAAGCTGCATTCCCTGCAGTTACATGTACTGAGATTGTTGACTTACTTGTTGAGGGTGCTTAATACCTTAATTTCCTGTTGGCTTCAATGGATCCTACTGTTTGACAGCTCTTGGGATTTTTCCAGTAGCCAGGTGACTGATGCTGCTCACTCCCTGGGCCTTGGAAAGCTGGAATGGGGTTGAAAAATATAGATATAGAAAGTTGCCACTTGTCCTCCCCCCAGATTTCTGAGAGGAACCTCTGTTCCTGCTGTGGCCCCATGAGACCACAATGTATTGAAAGGCATTCATTTGAAAGAACACTGGAAAGGTGTGGCACATATTTAAGACTAAATAAGGCTCAAAAGTGCCATCTCTGATCAATAAAGGAGCTGTTAATTCCAAATGACAGTTCGAGAGGCTCCCTTGTTTTCTGCACTTGCCACTAGCAAGACATGTAGTGAGCATCTTCAGTAAGATTACTCGGGATGAAATCTCTTCCTCAGAATTGCTGGAAATGAAATTTCCTTTGTAATTTCATATAGGCCTGTTTGTAAAGTGCAGGGCACAGCACTTTAGGTTTGCTTTTACATACAGGTAAGAAAGTAGACAGTGATAGAAATGGTGATGAGAAACCTGTTAGCAAGGCCGAATGTGGAGAATGCTCTTCTTAATGTTAAACTTTGTATCTGTAATTCTGATTTCAGTGTGAGCTTTAAGAATGTGATTTGAAGTCTGTCCTGTTCTTCACATCTTTGTAAAACTCATCCTGTACGTCTTTGTTAACTCAAGAGCTTGGGTTAATGAGCAGAATGTTCAGCTTTGAGAGGTTAAGAATGTAATGTTTCAAAACTACTGTTGGACAAAATATTTGTGTTCTTCTGCAGTCACTTCTGTGTGTCCTTCTGTGCTGTTCCAAGTGATCGTTCTTTTTGTTAACAAGCTCCTTAAAAGCTTTCCCCCCAAGAACTAATTCAAAGTAATTTGTCAGAAGAACGTATAATATAGACAGATATGGGTCTAGATTTAGAGCCAGCAGATTTTTTGTTGTGATCTTCGGTTCTCTGTAGCAATCAAAAACCCAATGGCCCACAATCAATTTAAAACATTTTGAATTCTAATACCTTACTCATAACCTATAGACTTCAATGGTCTAGTCATGATAACAAAAAGATATAAAGACTGTATCTACTAATGGTATGCAATATGTGGAATTTCAAGGGCAAATCTGAGATCTGTAGGTCCTGCTCTAATAAAGGGGTTATTCAAAGGCAAGAAGAAATATCTTCTTGTGTAGCTGTGAATTAATAAGGATTGTTAAAACAAAGCAATTGTAGACCAGTACTCTTTTCAGCAAATTCTATAGGATAGTTTGTTAGTATCTCCAACCTCATTTACTGTAACTGTAACAGAAGGCAAGGATGACATGATCTTCAACTGGCCCGTTAGCCCAAATCTGATGGTGGGGCCTCAGGTCAGGAAACCGTTTTTTCCATCTTGTTCCAGTGGGGCAGCAACTTACTCATTTGCTGTTTCAGAATCCCCCACTTCTCCTTTTCAGTCATTGGTTCTACCTAAGGACATATTACAGCAATGAAAATATGTAACTCTATCTCCTGCATTAGAAAAGACTTGGGGCTTGGTCAAAGGGCAAATTTTATCTTATCGTGTGTTTGAGAAATATGGAGAAAAGTCAAACGCATTATATTTAGCTTCATGGTTATAGTTTCAAAAATTGTATATATATGGCTTTTTTATATATATGTATGCAAAACATGGGTTAGATTTATTTCAGAATAACCTGAAACTTGTATACTTCTGCCCACTCACAAGCAAATGATAGAGGCATAAATATTTTCTGGCCATGATGCAACCAAAACTGTACTGGGACATCTGCCTGCTGCCAGGTCAAACGGGAATTTCAAGGAAACAACTGTGCCAAGTAATTTACGAAATGACTGGACAAACATTATGTTAACAGATTTCTAAAAGCTGTTGTACTTGTGGGTAAACTCTTGGAGGTCTAGAATAAATCTTTACAATCTAGGGTCAATGCCCTTTTAATTCTTTTTTTTTTCTCGATATAGTTATTTTACAGATTTTTTTATTAACTGAAAGCCTTTCAGTTCTCATAGGATAAAGTTTTTGAAGTCCCACAATGACATGGAGAGGTATCAGCACTCTTTTTAATGGTGTTTCTATTCTTCTGATGCCCTTGAACTTCCTGTGCTTGTGGGCATTAATGTACTTTGCTGAATTAATTGAATGAAGAGCATCAGTGACAATAACATTACTCAGTGTGTGTGCACGTGCTTGTTTATGTACAGGTGTGTATTGCCAGATCAAAAAGCTAAAGCTAGTGTGCATTGAATTACAGGATTTTAATGTAGGAATCATTAACATAATCTGCCTTAGTGGAGGCTGTGGGGAAAACAAATTGGAAATCCATGGGAATATTTATAGAAAACTTGGTCTTCCCTCCAGCACTGGAGGTATTTACAGGATGGTGTCCTGCTTGCAGACTCATCCTCCCACATACTCCATAGTTTTTTTTTTTTCATACCTTTTCCTAGTCTAGAAAGTGGAAAGTTTTTGGACAGGATATCATATCAAAAGCTTTATGTAGGACATTGTAAGAAGCTGGCTTTTTCCTCTGCTACAGCTAATGGAAGATTAAGGGAGAGGCGTATGTATTTTTACCACTTTTTCTCTGTAAGGTTTTTGTTCTGATACAGAATACTTACTGCTTTGTTCAGTGGTTATTATCAGTGTTGGTATTGGAACAGATTGGGCCTATTAGAATGACGTACTTAATTACAGGGAACTGCAGTTCAGGGAAGTTTTGAAAGCAGGATTAGTGTTTCCAGTCTCGGCATGTTACCACTGGAGTGCTGAGCTGCTGGAGATAAGGCCTCAGCTCTGACTTTTGCAAGAGCTTTTCCGTTTGGCCCATTGTGCAGCAAGAGGTGACTTCAGTTATAAGATGACTGATTCTTTTACTAGTCTGTAATCATGCGTATGAAAACTATTGTAAGACTGGACAACAATAAATTAAACTGAAGATTCTCTTTTTATCTCAAAGTGAGTTCTTATTTCAAAACAAACTTTGAAATAAAGTTGGATTATGTCCCAAACCACATCAAAGTGAATGTGAAGAGTTCACTGTTTGTCTTCAAAGTGTCTTTGCAGAACTAGAAGTTTAGTTCAAGATCATGAAAGTGGTAAGAAAATGAGAAAATCTACATCACCCCAGTAGCTAAAACTGTAGAGAAATGGCTTTCCACAGCCTGGTGTTCCAGGTGGATGGTGCTAGTAATGAAAGCAGAATTCCTTTCATTTCAGAAAATAAACTTCTCTGTCAGCTTGTGTTCACTCCATTGTGAATAGCCTCATGCGTGGAAATGAATCAGATATTGATACTAAATGCTTTCTAACAGCTCATATACAACACTTCAGTGTTTCAGGAAGCCATCAAAATAATCAGTGTTTCAGTTCATGTGCCAGTAAGTACTAAAAAAATTTCCTGCAGCTTTGTAACAACCTTTTAATCTGTTCCATCTGCCTATTTTTTATCTTTGTTAGTAAATCAAATTTCACTTACTGAGAAAACAAGTAAAAGCAGGGCATTTTTTTCATTTCTGATGAAGTCCTATTTTTCTTGATAGTGAAGACTTGATACTGCGCAAATGTTGAAGGGCTTTCTCATGAGCATGATGCTTCTGTACAGCACACGCTGAACAGCTTGGAACTTGTCATAAGGCTTTCATTCATGTCTTATGACATGCAAGAGTGCTTCAGAAGTCGAAGAGACATGCATGAGATTTTCAGCATTGTTTATTGAAGCGTAGGATACAAGTGTTGATGAAGTTGTTATAAGTTGGTGGTGGTGTTTTGTTTTTTTTAAGTAGATTGCTCAGTCTTAGGAGGAGAAAAATTGCTCAAGATAGGTATTCTTGCCATCTGTCTTCTATGACTGTCAGTGCCTAGGACTACCAGCTAAATTATCTTGGCATTTTTGCTGCCTGTGTGTAAAGCTCTGAGTATAAGGTAGCATGATTAGGCTGTGTCTGGTGTGCAGGGAGTTTCTGCCCGCAGCTGGCACTCAGCTCTGCAGGGTCTCTGTGTTAGAGGAAAGTTGCTGTGGTGTGGAGGGAGACTGGTGTTTGACACTCCCAGTGTGGCAGATGCCAGTGCAGTGGTAGATAACCATGTGATGAGGAAAATAGATAAAGCAGGAACTTGACATGTCTGCTCCCTGAGCAGTGAGTTTACTAGGCATAGTATGATTCAGTGCTTGAGTAGATCACTCTCCCTCTCCAGTTAGTTGGGTTGTGAAGCTTAATATGCTTTTTAATAGGTTATTCTAACAGCTTTGAGGATGTATGTGGAACATTTTTAGGCTTAAAAAGAAAGAAAGCTTTGAACAAAGCTGGTCAGAGAGTAGTTACTATTATAAAAAGAGATGAATGAAAATAAAAATAGCTTTACTGTTATTCCTCATATTGTGCTTGCTTTCTGTCTCTGATACTATATGTGCATCTTTTGGTGACTGCTGGTTTTGGGTGCATTGTGGTTAGAGATCTCACTGGGTAGGGGTTTCTTATGTCTTGTTTTAATCTGTTATGTAAAATGAAGGGACGTCCTCCCAGGCCATTACCATCAAACTCAGCAGTTCGTGTGGTGCAATGTACTGCAGAGTGGTAGAGGCTTTGTAAGACCCGTGGAACAAACCCTGAATTTCTTGTTCTTGTCTTGCTTAGCTCTGCAAATATCACAGTACACTCAAGCTGTCCAGAATCTGTGCCAGTTTCCCAATCAAAGGCTCTCAAATCAACGTTGTTTTGTTCTTATTTCCTTCCTGTTGGCTCATGATGTTTGCACAGAGAAGGAACAGGTGTAAAAACAGTGTTTATTTGCTTGGTCATCTCTCATCATCTTAGTGGGGCTTATTCTAGTGTAATGGTTTGATTTGTCCTGCAGAACTAAAGGTATCTTGCATCCTCTCCAAGTTACTTTCTGACAATGTAGCCATAAAGCAGCACACAGGTTTGTCTCGGAAATTGTAGAGTATGTCTTACAAATCTGGGAACCTCAGATAGTAATTTTGAGGTTACATCACCTTACGTTGTTCTTATCTTTTAATATGTAAGGATTTAGATTTATCATTGTCAGGTTTTATTTCATAACTTTTTTGTTGATGAAAGCTAAACTGTGATTCTGATCACTTGAAATACCAACTACTGTGAGATTGTTTCCAAACCTTTTGATTTCTATGTAATGTGGATTCTTGGATAAAATTATTGGAGAGGTTATTTAAGTGAAAAAGATCAGGTTTTGGGTCATTTTGTATAGCCCTTGGCAGACTTCTGGTTTTCTTTTTGCTTTTATGTTGATCACAGAGGTTTTATCTGTTTTTGTTGTTTTTCTGACTGGCTTTGGAGTCTTTCTCTTAGGTCATTGACAATCTTCTGATTGATTTCAGTAGGGGTAGCACTAGGCTTTCAGTTGCATGTTGTATCTTAAATTACATGCTGAGCTGGCTAGAAAGCACATGGTTACCTGCCTGATACACAGGGTACTTGAGACAAAAAGTAGCAGAAGTTCATAAAATAAATATTAAAAAGTATCAAGATACAGACTTCTGTATCCCTGTTCTCACAGTGTCTGCAGACTTCCAGTGGCTGTAGCTTGGGTTTAAGTAAAATTGGTTATGAAGCCTGCCCAGTGAAAGCAGCTCCTGGGTAGGCAGTGCCCAGCGATCACACACATGTGTTGGAGGAATACATGTACAGTCAGTTCTAACAGATGCTGTATACTCTGTATGACTTAGAAGTAAGGAGAAAACTCAAGGTACAATACAGTACTGCTACAGTACAGCCTTCTTGAAGTCTCCTCCCAGGGGTAGCTGGGGAGTTAGTGTGAATAAAACTGAGTAAGGAACTTTGGAAGGTTTAAAACTTCTTGGGTGCTTTGTACTTTGCCATGTTACAAACCCAGTTGCCTGATCAAAGGGGGGACTGCTGAGGCTGCTGAGATGGCCACATTCAAACTCCATGCATCAGCCTCAAACATGAACAAGTTGTTGCAGGCCTGTCTTGATCCTGTATCTGGTGAACTCAAGAAACTAAATTGTCAGTATTATGACTTTTTTTTTTTTTTTGTCTTCTGTTTATGCAGATCCTGTACTCCAGGTGCCAATACATGTGGAAGAGTAAGTCTGTTGCTTTATCTCATTTATTGCTTGATCAGTTATCAATGACATCTTGGAATTGGTTTCATTTGAACCAAAACTACCTATATTCTAGAAAAGTTGCGTACTTTACAACAGTCAGCTTAAGGTGGTTTAGAGAGCTGATACAGAAAGGATGCAATTAGCTACATATAATTCTGTTATTTGTAGGGTTAAAAAGAAACATCCTTTCTGCAGACTGTGGTCTCAAGCCCTTGCTCTGGTTCTGAGATCCAGGGTGCTAACTGTGCCACAGTCTTAACTGAACATCTTTGAAAATGACAGAAACAGCTCGGGAGTGATTTGTGCTCATTCCTTCAAATAAAAAACTAGCAATAGTGAAGCATAGGAAACTCCAGCAACCACCAGAATCTTCAAATGAAACCCCTGAGCTGTTACTTCAGAGTAGCTCCTCCAGCATACCAATCTCACGTTTAACTAGAAAATGTGGGGCTTTAACTTTGTCTCTGTAGTCAGTGGTAACATCCTTTTCTTTTTTGTGGTTTGTTTTTGATGTTGAGGGTTGGGTTTGGAGTGTGTTTTCTGTAGTTTGGGTGGGTGGGGATTCCTTCTCTAAGTTACATGGTTCTGGCAGCTCTTTTACTGTTCCTTGCCTGCCTTATGCTGGGTTTGTTTGTTTGCTTTGGTTTTGATTCTGTGGCATTTTAAAAGCATACAGATCTTCTTCAAAAGCCTTCACCCCAGTGGTTGCCTGCCACGTTGGATCTTTACCGTTTCAACTGTATCAGTAACCAGTTACTTAGTTTCAGAACTGATACATTGTTTCATTTTCACAGTTAATAAATGAAACTTCCAAAAATGGATAGCACAAGGTGGGGAAAAAAAAGTCTTGTCAGATGAACTTCTCTGTGCAGCCAGTTCTAACCGTAGGTGCTTTCCTGTTCTGAGAAGCGCAGTACTTTATCATTTGCAATCCCTGCTTAAATCCTAGGCCAGCATTTCTTCCTGACCCAAATGATGGCAGTTTGTACACACTTGGTGGCAAGAATAATGAAGGCTTGACTGTAAGTATATTTTTGTCTCCTCTGGTAATTTTTAGAAAAGTGTCCCAGTCACACTCACACGATGGATACTCCCTGAGGGAACTTTCTGCTTTCTTGACAGTACTGGAAAGTTTTGCAGGATTTGTACCAGTTTCTTGGAAAAACTTGGTCAGACTGGCCAAAACGCAGCATGCTCTGCCTGTGCCAGTGTTAGGATACAAGTTTTTGGAATGAGAGTGCCCTGTGTTGTGTTGCTAGCACCTCTGCAGGGTGAAAACATACTTCATTAGAGCAGAAAGTTGTCACCTTTCTTGTGATCATCAGGAAATAAATTCAGCTTGAGAATATCAACACCACACGTGTGTTCTCTGCTTGTACTATTTTCTGTAGCTTGCTAAAATAATGATGATGATAAATAAAACTTATGCAGTATTACCTAAATACTGAATACTCTCTCTATGCTTTGATGGGAAAAGTGCACGCAGAATAATACAAATCATATATGTCATTTTCACCCAAATGCTTAATTCTCTAAACCCATCTGCCAAAAGGCAGGGTCAGTGTATGTGCTGTGCTGACACCTTTAGGTATCTTTATAAGATTTAACAAGCAGACAAAAATGCTGAACCCTTTCAAAAGAGTCACCAGTCCATGTAACCCACAGATAGTAGCTCACTTTTTGACTTCATTTAAACTTTGTGGAGATACTGGGATAAAATATTTGGCTTCCAACAAGTCTCTTCTCTGGCAGCTGATATTTATGATTTCCCGTAAGAACTTAATATGAAGTATTTTAGTGTTTGCTCAACCACTCCTCTTATCTCTGGGTTTGCAAAGCAGGGCCTTGACTTGAAATTCTGCATTCTCAGGCACTGCAATAAGACAAACAATAAAAACCTGTCATTTGAGATTTCTGAAGTTTTCTGACCATCCTTTTCTGTGAGCAAATATGATGACTATCACAGCAATGTAAATAAGCTTTTATTGTGGTTGGTGGTTGTTTGTTATTTCTTTTTCCCCTAGAAACTTCCATTTACTATCCCAGAGCTGGTGCAGGCATCTCCCTGTCGCAGTTCAGATGGGATTCTGTATATGGGTGAGCTCAAATTTTATCTCTTTTAGAATCCAAGATGTTCAGTGACTACAAAATGTAGATTCCCAGAAAGACTGCATGAAAAATGCTTTATTTTGGGCATTAATTATGTTTTTTCATGAACCTTTCTAATGACGAAAATATGATTAATATTCCATTACTGTTTGAAGATCAAAAACCAACTACTTTTCCTGAAGGAGAAAATAGCTTTACTAAGCAGTGAATAGCCTGTAAGGTGTTTTTTTGTGTCCTGAGATGCTATCTCTCATCAAAATGTGACTTCTAATTAAGATCATCTTATGCTTATAAATATGATTGACTGCCTGACAATTATAATTAAATTAGAAATTCCATTGCAACACAGTTACACATCCTCCATTATCTGAGATACAGTCAGTTCAATTACACTACAAATAGTAACAAATTTATGGCTCATTGTCCTGACTAATTCTAATTGCAGATGGATTTGGGAGGAGAAAGGGAGAAGGAAGGACAGTTATTGCTTATCAGAAGAGTAAAATGTGTGAAGGATCAGGATGAACTCAGTATTGTTTTTTCTAATCCGAAAGGCCAGTGCCTTTTTCTGGTTCTCCACTTTGTCTCCCCAGTAAAGGAGTGAAAAGTGTTTATTTGAAGCTTCTAAACACAACGCATGTGTTTTAGTATCGGAGAAATATTTAAGGTCATGTGTCATGTAGTCTTGAATGGGATGTAAGGGTTACAATCCTTAACTAACTTGAAATGTGTAGAGCCTCTTAATTCTTTCCACCAACTGTCCTTCAACACTAGCACTTCAGTCTCCTCTGCTAGCTCACGGGATCTTCTGCACTCAGAACTCTGTCAGAGTTTATCAGTTTGAAGAAATAATGCAGCCAGTAGTCCTTGCTGTTCTAAACACTGTATTTAGGTTTTCTTGTCAATATTTGGGATTGGCCAGTAGTGCTGAGTGATGAAACTAACCCTGGCTATGAGAATTGTTTTATTAAAAACGCTATATTCATGCTAAGTTTGTGAGCCCAGTAAAGAAAAAAGAAGTCTGGAAAACTTGGTGGAAGTGCAGTTTTTCCAACTGAATGGTAATGTGGCTGGAACTCTGATTCTAGGTAAAAAGCAGGATATTTGGTACGTGATTGACCTTATGACTGGGGAGAAACAACAAACCTTGACTTCTTCATTTGCAGAAAGTCTTTGCCCATCAACATCCCTCCTGTATCTTGGGAGAACAGGTCATATGCTTTTTTATTCTACAACTTAGAATAAAATGTGGTGTTGTCATTGTAGTTAAAGTGTAGGCTCATAACAAATAACCTTGTGACCATGTCAGTTTTTCAAGTTTATTTTTTAAGAGAAGTTTTGTAATTTACAGTTTTATGCTGCACACAGAAGAATTATTAACTCTCCATAGCAGCAGAAAGATGCCGGATCTCTTAAACTTTGTCAGGTGGCATGATCCATGATTCTTCTTGTAGCTTAAGTGGCATTTATATTCTCTTTAACAGTGCATTCCAGTAGCAGTTGGGAACCCAAGTTTGCTCTGTAACATACAGCTTTTATAAAAACCATTTAAAGAAAATGGAGATCCAGCATATCCACTGAAACTTCTAATGCACTGTTCTACATAACTTAAAATTAGACCAACAACACCATGTAGGTGTTGACTAGTAAAAAAGAGGAGATGTTACAGACTTGTTCTTTAACCTCTATATTAATGTGTTCTTTAAGTGTGATAGCTCAGTTACACAACATGGTATATTGAATTTTTAGAATGCAGGGTTTGGAAATGTGTGAGTAAAACAAAGTACATCAGAAGAAGCTGTGCAGTAAAACCAAATGCTGGTAACTTGGGCAGTAACTGTCTGGGGGGCTTGTTCTGGGGTTGCTATAGATAAATATAAGTGGATTGTGTGTTGTTGCCTTTAAGAGCTGTGAAATGTGTTTATGTGTTGGGAAGACGAAATGCAGAGAGCAGGAAGTGGTATGTGTGGTGTTCTGAAGAGTGTCTCAGATTTGAGATGATTGATTCTATTCTCTCATAGGTTTTTTTGCTTCACAGACTGTATATTTTTTAACAGAGTACACGATCACAATGTATGACACCAAGAAGAAGGAGCTGCGATGGAATGCCACCTATTTTGATTATGCAGCTACTCTGCCTGATGAAGACATAAAATACAGTAAGAATTTAATTGCTGTCCTTCCACAGACACACATACTGGCTCTGGGGTTCACATACAGGCAAAAATAGTGATTTTTTTTTTCCCCTATAATTAATAGGTCAAGCTGTCTGTCTGATTTTTGTGCAGTTGATATGCATCTGCCAGGTTTTATCCTTCACATGCCATAATATCTAGGGCCTGTTGCGTAGCTTGAGATAAACTGAATCTATGATGATACAGCTCTTGAAGATACAACTCTTTATAATATAGTGAGAAGTAGCAGGAGAGGAAACAAACCTAAACTGTGGTGCACACTTGGGAACAGCTATTACAATGCTGTTGCGCTGTATGGAGATGCTGCTGCATTGCAACTGGACTTTTATCAGCCTAATTCTGATGGCTGATCACTGATTTTGCAATGTAAAGTGAAATGAACTCACAGTTAAAGTAAGGCTTGAAATGTTACTATGTATTATTAACACTGCATGTCTGCAGCAATCCACATAATCTCCTGTATCTTTTTATATCATAGAAATGTCGCACTTTGTGTCTAATGGAGATGGGCTGGTGGTGACCGTAGACAGTGAGTCTGGGGACGTACTGTGGATTCAGAATTATGCTTCTCCTGTGGTAGCTTTTTACATCTGGCAACGTGAAGGATTACGCAAAGTTATGCACACTAACGTGGGGATAGAAACGCTGCGGTACCTGACGTTCATGTCTGGGGAGGTTGGACACATTACCAAGTGGAAATATCCTTTCCCAAAGGAAACGGAGACCAAGAGCAAACTGACGTGAGCATGAATATTCCTCTTGTTCTCACTGTCTATTTGCATGAGCTTTGTCATTAAAACCTTATTTATACACCTGCAGTTAAGGATTATTCTTCAGGTTTGAAAATGGTGAAAAGAATACATAAAAGCCGATGTAATAGTTCTCCAGCTGTTATTTTCTATCATATTTGATCTTCTACTGCTAAAATCAGAGACCAAAAAACCCCACCTATCATAAACTTAGGAAAGATACGTTCATAACTTCTAGTAGATGTTCTGTGTTGAACAGTTTCTTATAATGTGGAACAGAATTGTTTTTTTATAATGCAAAGCCCTTCAGGTTATAAGAAATGTGCACAGCATTTTGGCAAGTATCAGTGATTGAATAATGCAGAAGTAGGACTTGAGTTACGTCAAATGACTAATTGTGATGTGAATAATCAACTAACACCACATTCATAATAACAAGAATGGCTTCATGGTGCAGCAGTACTTAAAACAATTTTACAGATCCAGGCTTTTCAAGTTATAAACATTGATGATTTGAGAAACTCCTGCATTTGTTCTGTAGGATTGTGTTGCTGAGGTTTTAGCTAGGATGGTAAAACATCCGTTTGTCTACTTCTTTTTAACACTTGCTGGTTTTTTACAGACCAACTCTATACGTAGGGAAATACTCCACAAGTTTGTATGCATCGCCATCAATGGTGCATGAAGGAGTAACCGTTGTGGTAAGTTGGGAGCTGCAAGAGTTGAATGACACCTGCTGAAAAGTGCCTTTACAGAGTTAGTGCTGTCCTGGCTTTAAAAAAATAGTTGAAATGGAAACATACGTAAAAATATAATAACAAAAGACAACTTTACCATAATAAAATACGATTAAAATAGAAGATAAACCACTGGAGGCTGTACATCTACAAGAAATTTGGTCTTAAATTGCAGATTGCTATCAAGAAATGCATAGAGAATTCAATGTTTCATGAAACAACAGTAAGCCTTAGAATGCATGCCCATGTTTCAGGGATCATTTCAAATGTTGCAATGCAGAGAAGAAACTGCAGCTCACCAGGACTTGTGCCAGGCAAGTCTAGCAGGAGTGGAGCAGAGGTTGCCATGTGATACTGTTGGTGTGTTGTGGTTAATGTTAAAATTGCTGGGTTTTTTACCAGTAACTCCCCATAGAAAGGAAACTGCATCATAGTTTTGTTTTGCTCACACCATGGCTGCCTAGGTAGGAAATAAAGATCCTTTTTAACTTGTCAAACAAGAGAGAGAGTAATCTCATCTCCTAGGCAACATGTAACTTAGAAGGTCTAACGTCCAAGGCTGTAGGAGCTTGACCTCCTTTTTTTATTTAGTTGCCTATTTAAATATTGTAGGGACGTGGTGCTTCCGTGATTGTAACACCAATCTCTCTTTCTAGCCCCGTGGCAGTGCCATACCCTTGCTAGAAGGTCCAAAACCAGAAGGAGTCACAATTGAAGACAACGGGGAGTGTGTTATCACCCCCAGTACAGATGTGAAGCTTTCAGGCAGGCTGAAAGGAAAGAACAAACTCCACTATTGGAATGACTGGCTGCTAATAGGTACCTCAGTCCTTTGATTTGTGTTGCTGTCTGGCAGATGTTCTAATCCAAACCTCAGAGCTGGATTTCAGCTGCTTTAAATCAGTCACAATGACTGCCAGAACTCAGGCAATAATTACTGAATTCTGGTAATCGTTTCTAATTTGTCTTCATTTGCATATGAATTCATGTCTTCAAGTATACACTTGTTTTTTCCAAGGCCCCAGCTTTATTCAGTGCATAGGATGAAGAGTGCTTAGCTCAATATGTGGAACATTATTTATTGTTTATTTGCCCCCTCCTTCAGTGAGGTAACTTATTATTTACTGTAAATATGGTATTCTGGTTCCTTTGGATTTGTTGTGCATAATGTTACTTTAATTCTTGTTATGGATCATGTGTATCCCTATTTCACAGATTGAGGGTTAAGGCACAGAGGCCGAAGTTAACATTAATAGTGTCAGCCTGCCCTGTGTGTCCCAAATCCCCAGCTTTTGGAACTGGCTTTTCAAGGCACTTAAAATTTTGCTTCAGAAATGAAGAACTGTCTGAAGTTCAGTTTTAAGTGATGCAAGTTTATAATTAAGTGATATATGGCATGGGATCTCTGTGGCAGGAACAGTGTAACTTCCAGTTGCTTTAACTGCCACCTTTCTCTTCCTGTGATCCCTTTGTTAGTACTGTCCCATGGTTCCCTTTCTCTTCCAAACCATTTCATATCTAGAACATGATCTTCACCTCAAGGCCACATCACAAAGCAAAACTACCTGAGAGTGAGCCAGCTAGGGGGAATAATGGGTGTTCCTCTAATGCCTGGGAACAAAATCCACAGCTGGTGCTTGAGGATTGTGGTCATTATACCGCAAGGAAAATGTTTTAATTTGAGCTTTTGTTCTGTCATGTTCTCAAGCTGTTTGTAAGTCAACTTTATAGATGTTCTTCAGCAAAGATGCTGAAATCAAGGATATTTTTCCAAAAAAGGGACAACTTTTTATTTCAACAAATGTGTTTTATTTAAAGGGCACCATGAAACACCATTATCTGCCCCTACAAAGATCCTGGAGAAATTCCCAAGCAACTTACCTAAGAAGCCTGAAAATGTGATTCCAGCTGACACTGATAAAGCCACTATTGAAAAGGTTTGTGTTGAGAATAATCATCTTACTGGATGATAGAAGAATACAGAGCAGTAGAAGGAAAGGACTTAGTAGAAGGGGGAAGACTCGGAAGGAAAGCCACATGGAATTACTTCGCATTTTTCTGTGTCAGACTTTCACGCATTTAGCACATAAAATCACTGATGTGATGCCATGTCATTCCTTATTTCACAATTAGGGCTTTCAGCTGCCTTTTTTTCTTTCACATGCAAAACTTTCTTTGACTTTGGTAGGGTTGGAAATCATTAAAAATGATTTAGCAGAAAGACTGGCGTGTAAGTGCTCCATTCCCCATGAAGGTACTGAGCTGACAGCACTCCCTTTGCCTCTTAGGTGATTGATATCGTTGAAGGTTCCTCCACAGAAGTGCCTCCTGATGTTCCAAAGGATATTGAGGAGAAACCTGCTCGGCCTGTCCCTCGGCCAGAGGCTCCTGTGGACTCCATGTTGAAAGATATGGCCACGATCATCCTCAGCACCTTCCTGCTTGTGGGCTGGGTGGCTTTTATCATCGCTTATCCAATGGTAATGCTGACCTAGCTTGGTGGGCTTTTGAGTTTTGGGAGGGTCAATAGCATTTTACAACCCAAGAAATGACATAGGAGTTAGAAAATAACACACTACAGGGGTTTTTTTCTCTCCCCACACAGACTACAAATTTGATGTAACAGGTTTTTTATGTGTTATTCTTTTTATGGACATGTTCTTAACACCCTTAGCTTCACTCCTTTCTTCCTCACTTGTACCACTGTCAGGTTTTCCAGCTTTTGGACTGAAGCCTTCATCCCTCTGTGGTTTAAAGACACCTGGTCACTTTAGAAACAGCTTTTGCCATACTAACCAATCAGTGCAGTTTGTCAGCTTTGCAGTGGCAGTGCAGATGAGTGAAAGCTCCTCAGCTTTTTTGGCTGGTGTAGTGTCATAACAGATTTTCCCCTCACCTTTTGGCTGTAGCTACCCCAATAGCTGTAGAGCTCCCTCTTGTGCTGTGACTGTAAAAACTTCCCTCCACTTATGGAACTGAGGTCCTTTCTCACAGAGTGTCCATCAGCAGCAACAGAGGCAACATCAGCTGGAAGAGAAGATACAGCTTTTGCAGCAACAGTCACTGCCCTTCCGTGCTCCCGGTGAGCTGCCCCCAGAAGCAGATTTCTTGGACACCTCCTATGGACGCACAGAGAGCTCAGCTACCAGCACGCCAAATGTGTCCCCTCGAGCATCAAACCATTCTGCCTATTCCAGCATCTCCACATCTGATGTTGGGAGCTGCCTCTCCACTGAGCAAGAGGGAGGTAAAGTTGGTCCAGTGTCTTTTATTGTGGGTCTCTGCCCAGGCTGTATGAGAATGCAGCCCAACAATTAAAATACTGATGATAGTGCATAGATCAGAAAGCTGAAAAGGAGCGGCAGTCTCACGTAGCCTGACCGCTTGTGCACATGATGCTGGTGTGCCATGCCCTGACCTTCAGCAGGGTTATTTGCTTTAGAAACTAAACATCCAGGTCATAACTACCAGCTGAAGGATTATATTGTGTTGGTGGCAGTTTAGTCTTGCAACATGTAGCCACTCCAGGGAGAGGTTCGCTTATACAAAAATACATATCATTATGATTAACTGGAATCAAGAAAGAAGGATTGTGCAGCACGGCCTGCCTTCCTGCCTGATCTTCTTGTGCAAATCAGGGGAACTGCTGGTAAACCCACTGCCATAATGGTCAGCAGCATTTCCTAAACTGGACAAGACGGCTGTAAAACCTCCTAGAAAGGGTTTGTCTCCTGAGAACCACCCATCTCTTATACCATCTCAAGACATTATCAGGCGTTGTGTACAGAGTGTATTTGACACTGGATGTTAGACCATTTGGTCACCAGAGTATTTGCCTGCTCAGTGTGAGTACCAAAATGGAGATGTTTAATCTGTTTTGATCATCTGTGCTGGTCATTTAAACATGAGCCGTCTGAAACCAGTTCCTGTTTCTTGGGTTTTTTTTCAGATGAAGATGCAAACAGAGTGATGGTTGGCAAGATTTCATTTAACCCCAAAGATGTACTGGGGCATGGAGCTGAAGGGACAATCGTTTACAGGTAGGAGACAATATGTGCATTCAGCATTATAGACCAATAAATGTCTTATTTGCATTAGGTTTTTTTTTAAAATAAAATATCCTCATGTATCTCATAGGAACAAACATGAAACTGTTAAAGTATTTTGCATGTGTCTGGAATATTTCCATGCAATGACTGTACTTCCCTTAGAAATGTTTAATGACCAAACATATCTGTTTCCAGCATGAGAAATGCTTTAATGTGCCTCTGTAAACACCTGTTGTCACTGGCTTTGAACTTGCCATGTCTACAGAAAGTGCAAAGGGTGCTGTGGCTTTCCTTCCTGCTGCAGGGGCACCTTTGATAACCGTGATGTTGCAGTGAAAAGAATTCTTCCCGAGTGCTTCAGCTTTGCAGACCGTGAAGTGCAGCTGCTGCGGGAGTCGGATGAGCATCCCAATGTGATCCGCTACTTCTGCACGGAGAAGGACCGGCAGTTCCAGTACATCGCCATCGAGCTGTGTGCTGCCACCTTACAGGAGGTGAGAATTTGTGACAGCCCTCTCCTGGAAGGCCTTCTGTTTCCTTTAGCTTTGGTTGCTGAAGTGCCTGCTTCAGGAGACGTTCCAGTTACTCCTGCCATGGCCTCTGTGACAATTACACGTTCTTACAACAGGGGTGTTTTCAGATCTGTAGAAAGACACTCTTCTACTCATCCTCCCCCTCCTACCAGACAGCCTTTGAAGACTCTTGCTTCTGGAGCACAGGTCTATACAGAATTCTAGTCTGAATGACATTTTAGACAGCATCACCTTCAGCCAAGTGTGAAGGGTTCTTTTCCATGTGTTACTAGTTAGCACAAGTTACCCAATCTTTCTTTTTTTTTCCCCGAGGGGTGTGAGCAGTATGGACTTAATATTAATGCAGAGGGTAACAATAAGCAATTCTGTGGCTCAGTCTCCTGGTTTTATGTTGTTATTTATAGTACGTTGAGCAGAAGGCCTTCAGTCACCATGGCTTGCAACCCATCACTCTCCTGCAGCAGACAACGTCTGGTCTTGCTTACCTGCACTCCCTCAGCATTGGTAAGAACACCTCTTGTTCCAGTACTAGATGGGGAGTGGTATTTTTTATTAAGAGAAACTGGTCTGGTGCTGGGAGCTTGTTTATTCAAGCCCGAAGAGTATTGCAGAAGCTCCACTTACTGCTGGCAGCAGTCATGTCTATCCTCAGACACTGCCCTTGTCCTGCAACACTCTGCTGCACAGTCAGTACCATTTGTTCAGGGTGCTGCATTTTTTGGATCAGGTCATTAAAACACAATGACTAGTGGTGATGGAATAAAAAATGTGATGAGCCTCTACCAAAGACAATAGTTTGAGGTCAGGACTTTGGTTTAACAAACGGTGGTTCAGCCTGGTGAAAGGTTTTCAATGCAAATACATAAAAAAATTACAAATATTGTTGGGATTGCCTGGAGTGGATAAATGGGTGTTTGTAATAGTCCACAGGGACCTGAAGCCCCATAACATCCTCATCTCGATGCCTAATGCCCATGGGAAAGTCAAAGCCATGATCTCAGACTTCGGCCTGTGCAAGAAGCTGGCAGTGGGCAGGCACAGCTTCAGCCGCCGGTCGGGCGTACCAGGCACCGAAGGGTGGATTGCCCCTGAGATGCTGAGTGAAGACTGCAAAGAGAACCCTGTAAGTGTTCATCTTTCCACCAGGTACCCCGGGAGAAGGCAGCACAACCAGCGGGTGGCACGTGGTTGCAGTCAGACTTTTAAGACACGCAGTACTTGACGCCTGGGCATTCATGCTGGCTTGCAGCTGAATATGTGATTCTGAAAAGTTTTCTTCTGCTCTTAGATGCAAAATAACCAATGATCGAAGTCTTCAGGGGAAAAACAATGTGTTATTGCTATTAAAGGTTGTTTATTTGCAGACATATACCGTGGACATCTTTTCAGCTGGCTGTGTCTTTTATTATGTGATATCTGAAGGCAGCCATCCCTTTGGCAAATCGCTGCAGCGGCAAGCCAACATTCTGCTGGGTGCATACAGCCTGGAGTCTTTAAATGCAGGGAGGCATGGTAAGAAAAGCTCAGTAACCATAAAGCACTGCAGCTTTAGTGAACTTCCCCGGGGTGTTTAAATGCTGACAGAAAGGACAGAGCTATGACCCCAGGGATTTCCAGCGTGGCAGTGTTGAAAGTTGTACAGCTGATGTGCTCCTCAAGTAACGCTCTTAAAGTTCATACCCCAAAGCATCTCTGGCTTACACAGCCTGGAACCCTGTGAGCTTTACTGTACAGTTATTTCATGTATTAAAAGGGTAAGAAAGAGCTGAACTTTGATTTCTCACAATCTCACTGACATTGTTGGCAGCACAGCACATCTGTGCAGGCAGTACTTGAGCTTAGTGGGGCTAATGCTCGGGGAGCAGAGAACATAGTTTTCTAAAGTACAAAACGTTACCTTTCCCAACAGCTTGTTGTCACCCTTTTCCTTGCAGAAGACATAGTCGCTCGTGATTTAATAGAGCAAATGATCAGCATGGACCCTCAGAAACGCCCGTCTGCCAGCTGTGTGCTGAAACACCCCTTCTTTTGGAGCCTAGAAAAACAGCTCCAGTTTTTTCAGGTTTGTGTTGACCTTTTCTATCCTTTCAGTCATAGAGATGCCTGTAGGCATCTTATGCATGTCTTGAATTCAGGCTCTCCTGGCTTCGTGGATGTTTGAGGTGATGGAATCCCCAATTTTACTATAAGGAATAAAGAAGTAAAGGTGTAATAGCCAGGTGGTATCATGTTTTACTCTGTGATGAAAAGGCTTTGGCAGCATCATCCCAGAAACTTCTGTGTCCCAGTCTCAAGCATAACATTACCTGTTATCATGAAGTAGAATCATAGCCCCATTATCAGGACAATTTTAAACTGTTGGGAAAAGCTTGGAAATAAAACTAGAACTAACCTGAATGTCTCTTCCAGGATGTTAGTGACCGGATAGAGAAAGAAACTTTAGATGGTCCGATCGTCAAGCAGCTAGAAAGAGGTGGAAGAGAAGTGGTGAAACTGGACTGGAGAGAGCACATCACTGTCCCTCTTCAGACAGGTAACGACCCTTTAAAATGAAGCTGACAATAAAGTATTGATTACATATAGAAACACATCCATGTGTGCATGTGACTGTGGGCAGACAGATCTGACTTTCGAAGCCAGCAACTAAAACTGCACCAAAGCACAAGAAGAAATCCTGTCGTTTCTTCTGCAGATCTTCGAAAATTCAGATCCTACAAAGGAGGCTCCGTGCGGGATCTTCTGAGGGCAATGAGAAATAAGGTAAAGGACTTCATTCCATAAGCAACACACACACTACGGTTCTGCCTCCGTTTGCTGTCAGTCTGTCTGTCTTACCTTCATTTAGGTATTGAGCTCCTTTACAGTCACTAGTAGGAGGTTACTTTGTCTATGGGAGACAGCTCTATTTAAAGAGGATCTGTGAACACAGACCCTCTGACACCCTCTGCCTTTCTCTTTTTCCCATACAGAAGCACCATTACAGAGAACTGCCTCCCGAAGTGCAAGAGACCCTGGGCTCCATCCCAGATGATTTTGTATGTTACTTTACAGCTCGTTTCCCTCACCTGCTCCTACACACCTACTGTGCTATGCATATCTGCTGCCATGAAAGACTGTTTCAGCATTACTATAGTCAGGACTCTGCAGAACTGAGCCTTGCAGGAGACACTGTTTGAGAGGAGGGAGATGGAACTTTCTTCTCTGGGACCAACATTCCAAGCACAGGGCTGTGACACAGGCCTACCTTTAGCAGGGAAAAGAGGGATCAAAGAGCTGAATTCTCTCTCTTTGAAGAAACTAAGCTTCCAAAAAGTGCCTTGTACCTCTGCCTGCGCTGGACCAGGAGATGGTGGGAGCCCAAGGAGCGAGTGGTAACTTCAGAAAAGCAATGAACCCTGGTGATGGAGTTATTCTCAAGATGGTGAAAAGGGAGAGCAAAAGCTGGATATAACCATCACCCAATATCCCTGTACTGTTTGTGATTTTATAACTAACTGATGTGTTTTACTACAAAGAATCAGAGTGATTGAAATCATAGCATTGCTGGGGACTGGGATCTGCAGAAGGAGCCTTTTAGTTGTAGCAAATCACCAGAACCTGCCATTGCACTACTGCCACCTTACGCATTAGGCGCACACCACAGTGATCATAAAGGGTTATGATTATCCAAAACCAGCAGAGAGAGTACAATTTCTGCTTGATCAGTACTAACCTGGAAAGTCAAGTCCCTCATAGCTGAGCAGATACGATGATCCGTTAAAGGCTTACCTTTGAAAATAAGCCTCATTGCTTAAATATCAACCAGTATTTACAGAACAGCTTGAACTTGACTTAAATCCCAGTATCAGAACAGATCTAGGCAGTGACATTAAAGCAATACACTGCTGCCAGCCGTGAGCTGCTCACGAGTGGCTAATCCTGATTTACCCACAGAGAGTGTCCTTCCGGGCCTGTGAAGCAGGAGCACCAGAGCCAGAGGTAAGATGAGTCCTGGGGAAAAAGGAGCTAAATAGGAAACAAGGAGATGTGCAGCACAGCAAAAGCAGAGGCCCTGGTTTTAACTGGGCGTGATAAAGCTGTAAAAGAACCCCCTGTTTCGTGTTTGTAGGGGTTGCAGATTGCATCAAGCCTCTGGTTTTCAAAGATGCAGTATTTCTTTTTCATTGGCCCAAAAGCTGTGACAAAGCATTAATCGTGTGCAAAGGAGGAAGAAATGCTGAATTCTAATGGAAGTGGGGTGTTCTTTTACAATATATTTATTTAACATATTTATATTTATTTAATTTTTATTACAAAGTGGTATCAGATCCAAGAGGTACAAGTACAGAGCATGCCAAATCAGTCTTAATAGGGTTTGTGTTGATACTTAATCATGTTATAACTGGAAGAGGAAAGGGATACTGCATCTTTCAGTGGAATTCATTAAAGGAGAAATTACAAAGCGGGCATTTGAACGACAGAGCTGTTGTGTCTTAAACTTATAAATACTTGACAGTGTGTACTGTACATATGGACAGTATGACTGGGTACGTACAGCTACGTTATGGGAAGTTTCTTTCCTCATTTCACAATGTACAAGATGCCAATGGTGTGAGTTACCTGTTTCTACAGTTTGAAGCAAACCAATGGTAGTTTTACCTAGGAAGAGTCAAAGCCTATTTCATATTTTTGTACTCCTCGTGTAAAGCTCTTTTGTAAGACTACTAAATAAAGACTCGTACTCGGATTGGAAAAAAGCAGCCTGCTGCTGTCAGTGCTGGGCTGTGCCCACAGCAATGAGCCCCTGCGGCACGTGCGGCCAGCGCGGCTTCGGAACCAGGCCTGGAGACAGCTGCGGGGGAAGGAGGTAAGAATGTGCCACTGGGGCCTGACGGACCAGGGCCTGCCCTGAGGGCCAGACTGAGAGCCAGAGCCAGGGGCTGCTGCAGGAACCTGCACACAAACATGCACTGACACACACACACAGAGGGACAAATGGACAGAGACACACACAGAGATGAAGGGGGGAGGGGGGGAGAGGCAGAGGGACAATGGGCAGACAATGAACTGAGGGACAGATGGAGAGAGACAGAATGACGGGTTGTGGGGAAAAGAGAAAGGCAGACTAAGGGGCGGATGGACTGACTGTCTGTCCATCCCTCTGTCTGTGTGTCCTTCGGTCAGTCTTTCTGTCCATTGGTCTGTCTGTCCCTCCGTCCATCCCTCTGTCCATTGGTCAGTCTGTATGTGTGTTCATCCATCTCTCTGCTAGTCTGTTTGTCCCTCTGTCCAACTGTCAGTCTGTCTGCCCAGCTCTCTCTCCATCTGTCAGCCTGTCTCTGTCTCCCCATCCCTCTGTCCGTCCTTCTCTCCCTATTTCTGTCCATGTTTTGTCGGTTTGTCCATCCATCAGTCTCTCCATTTGTACATCTGTCTGTCTCTGTCTCAGTCCGTCTGTCCGTCCTTCTCTCTGTCCATCTGTCCTTCTGTCTGTCCATCATCTGTCCATCTGTCTGTTGTGTGTCCATCTCTCCATCACTGGCTGTCTGCTGATTTGTCTGTCTACCCCTCTCTCTGTCCATCTGTCGGACGGGCAGACAAGCAGCTGGACAGACAGACAGACTGACAGACACATTGGCACACAGATGGACAGACGGGTGGGAAGGATGACACACAGACAACGCACAGAGGATGGACAGACAGATAAACAGGCAGATGAAGGGATAGAAAGATGGACAGAGAGAGGAACAGAGGGACCGACAGAGACAGAGGGACAGACAGAGAGAGAGAATAACGGACACAGAAATGGGGAGATGGATGGACTGACAGATGGGCCCACAGACAAAGAGCCGGAATGACAAACAGACAGATGGATGGAAAGACGGACAAAAGGCCAAACTGACAAACAAACTAACAGAAAGGATACACAGAAAGACAGACGGACGGACAGACAGACAAGCAACCAGAGACGGACAGAGAGAAAGATGGACAGACATCTGGCTGAAAGAGACAGAAGGACAGACAGACTGACAGAGATGGACTGATGGACAGAAGGACAGACAGAAAAACTGACAAAAGGACGGAAAGAGGGATGGAGAGAAGCATAGATGGATGGATAAATGGACGGAGAGGAGGGCAGACGGACGGAGAGACGGAC
>NW_009924160.1:30863-31234 GCF_000696875.1 Nestor notabilis | reverse complement strand
TCCTGCGGTGCTGCCTCTCTTTCAGCTCCGCTTTTGGCATAGCCGGTAACGGAGTCGTTGCAGGCAAGTGCGCTCTGGTTCTTGGTGTTAGATTTTTCTCTTCCTGAAATCTAGGCTGTGTAAACCTGACAAAACGTGGTCAGCGTGGAGCGATAATCAAAAAGCAAACTTAAATCTTCATCTTTTAGGGAATTAATTAATTTGGGGATAATGGGATATCACCATGAACGTGTCGAACCCCTTTTAGACATCTGTTTGATTTCACTTGGTTGAACCCTGCTTCTTACTCTGGAAGGTTTCCTTTCTCATTTCTCTGCCCCTTCTTGCAGCACCCAGTGAATTAAAAGCTCTCTGGAGTTCAGGGCATGTAA
>NW_009924160.1:26843-30837 GCF_000696875.1 Nestor notabilis | reverse complement strand
AGGAATGGTGAAAGCCGCTTACTGTTCTGGCCCTTTTGAGGTGACTTTTGACCCTTTTGATTTGCAGAACACCCATCAAAACCTGCAGTTGCTGATCGTTTTGGGGCAACTTTTCTCTCATGGGTTTGTTCTCCCTTTCAGTGCAGTGGGGTTGCTTCTGAGCTGGTTTGGACCATTGAGAGATTTAATTCCTGGCTGGCTGGCCTGGTGCCAGGCTGTGCTATCTGATCCAGAGGCTGGGTGTAGCTGCTTCCTATTGCCTGTGATGTGTTTGATGTGCCCTCGGGAAAAGCCCATGTCCAGACTGTTCCTCCTGTTGTAAGCTATAGCTCCAGGCACTTCTGGTTTATGTATGTATTTATATATGGGCATACACACACATGCATTTACAATGTGTTTTTGTGGGAATTGCCCTGTTAGAAGAGGTGAGGAGCACTTCTGTCATGGTCATTGTGCATATCTAGCAAATGGGGATGTGAAAGGAGGGCACAAACTCACCATTACTTTGATCTCTGAGGGGTGTCAGGACTTTGCCATGTCGTCCTCCTTTGTGCTCATGCATCCCATGTGTGTTCCTCACCCTTGTGCAGTCAGGTTCTGCTCCTTGTGATCCTCTGCAAACCAGTTGCTTCCCTTGTTATTCAGGAGCTTAAACAGGGATGGGGTGCCCCATCCCTCGCAGTGTTCAAGGCCAGGCTGGACACAGGGGCTTGGAGCAACCGGCTCTAGTGGAAGGTGTCCCTGCCTGTGATAGGGGTTGGAGCTGGAGGAGCTTTAAGGTCCCTTCCAACACAAACCGGTTTATGGTTCTGTGATAACTGGCTGACCTTGGAGGTTAAACTGAGGTTTGTGCTCTCAAAATGATTGCAGAACTCGGTCATGGACTGTTGCTTGCAGCTGTAGATGATTGCAGGGAACTGGTAATAGTTGGGCTTGTTTTGAGGCTGTGGAGAAGACTTTGTAATCAGGATGTCTCAGTGCTGTGTTTTCACACCTGCAGCATGCCTTAGGGATAAATAGTGAGCTGCTGTGGAAATGTGGTGATTGTGCAGAGCTGCCAGACAGAAATGTGTCAGTTCCAGTCCCCTCCAACACCTCCACGTCCTCCTTATGCCATCTCAAAGCAGAAAACTGCAGAGGAAGCTTCCTCCTGAACAGACAGTGACTGGGAAAGTTACAAGCAAATAAAAGCAGGATTGTGGTCAGCTGTGACCGTTAAGGGTCCTGTTAAGGCTGTGTTGTGGTTACATCATTACCTGTCCTCTCTGCCTCCTCCAAATAAAAGGCTGCCATCCTGTCAAGCTGGGTTTGCTTCCTTGTGCTTTTCCCAGCTTCCCTGTGCCTGTGGTGGTGCAGGACTGCAGTGAACTTGAGTTTAAACTGAAACGGGAATTTCAGGTTGGATTAAGGAAGAAGTTCTTTACTGTGAGGGTGCTCAGGCGCTGGCACAGGATGCCGAGAGACATGGTAAATACTCCATCCCTGGCAGTGTTCAAGGCCAGGTTGGACAGAGCCTTGGGCAATGTGGTCTAGCGTGAGGTGTCCCTGCCCGTGGCAGGGAGGCTGGAACTAAGTGATCTTAAGGTCCCTTCCAACCCAAACCATTCTATGATTCTGTGATTGCTGGGAGCAGGGTGGAGGGTGGCAGGAGGCAGGTTGCTTCCTCTCCCAGGAGCTGAGCCTGTCTTGAAGATTTTGGTCCTCCCGTCCTCTCCCCCACCCCCCCCTTTCTACTTTGAATCACGCATCCCTACTTCTTGTTCTCCAGGAGAACCTGCGGAGGTCATTGAGAAATGTTTCTTTTCCATTATGGCTCTTTAGCATTGGGTTTGGTCTTGTTTGATTTAATCAGCCATCGGGATGCCTGGGAGAGCCCTCATGGGATCAGGTCTTGCCTTCCTCCTGAGCAGGCTAGTGCTGTGAGTCACCTCATCCTCCTCCTTTGAGTTGTCAGAAGCAGCAGCCTCTGAGAAACACCAAACCCCACATATCCAAGTAGAAAACTCCATTACCACACAGATAAGCTCAGGAAAGGAGGTGATGGGTTTGTTAGGGTATGTTGTGTCTCTGAAAACTGACATTCTCCTGCTTAGCCCAGGAAGCAGGCACATTGGTGCAGTTGCCCTCATAAATTTTCCCTTTGGAGACAAGCTTGTGCATCTCCTGTTTTCCTCATGTTCCACTTTTTTCTATAAAGTGCCTGCTTTAATTAAAGATAAACTGGCAAACACATAAAAGATCCATTGCTTTCAGTGCAACTTGAATTGCCTCTTGCCAGGTACGTGGTGTTAATTTTTAACTCCCTGTATATTGAGCTATGAGTGTTAAGTGCCAAACTGGCAAGTCTGTATTGTCACAAGGGGTTGAATTTGAATCCATCCACTTCCCTGAGCACTTTTTGCCAGCTTTCCAAAGAAAACAAAGCTGATGCAACTCTTCCATCTGTCTGTGAGCTTTCTGCAAGTAACTTTGGAAGCTCTCAGCCCTCTGCAGGCAATTCCAATAGAGGGTCAAGGACTTAAAATTGTGTGAAAACAGGTGAACAGTGCCCCCAGTGAGGAGAAGAAACTCTAGTTAGAAGAAAACTTGGTATGAGAACAGGCTTTGAGCAGCTTATTGAATTTAAATGACACAGATGTCAGGAAGCCAATGTATTTGATGGTTTTTGGTATACCACATGCAGGTAGTTGGTCCATTAGCTTGAGACCTCTTACAGCCAAAGCAAACCCGAGTTTGGATGGGAAGTAAGTCTTGCCTTTCTCTCTTGAAGGTTTTCAAACCATACCAGGCATCCCAGCATGACATGTGCCGATTCCACTCTGAGGACTACATAGACTTCCTGCAGAGAGTGAGTCCCAACAACATGCAGGGATTCACCAAGAGCCTCAATGCCTTCAACGTGGGGGATGACTGGTGAGTGCTCTGCACCTCCTCCACAGTCACAAAGGGGGTGCTCCTGCATGGCTGTGTCCAGAAACCCCACTTAGAATGTCCCATTCCTCCTTGTTTTTAACCAGGATAAGGTTTGTGTCCCTCATATTACTGGAACCCCCTCAGTTCCTTTCTCTTCTCCTGAAATCTTGCAGTCCTCCTTCTTAGATCTACATTTAAGCTGTAAGCATGTTGCATCAGAGATGGTATCTCTGCTTGTTCTTGAACATGCTAATTGTCGCTTTTAATAATTTCCTGCCATTTTAGCTGCCTTAATATGTGCATATTAAATCCAAAACAGTTTTGAGAGGCTGAGTTTCAGGTAGAACTAAGGAGATTGTCATCTTCTGTACAAAACTACATAAGATCATGTTGAGAATATTCAGTTCCAGCCTTTAATGGTTGTGAGAGATGAAACTTGAAAGAAATGTGGAAGGGCTCTGTGGTTGACTGAGGAAATGGCAATATGCCTTGTCTGGATTATAAGGGCTGTCAGAGAGTAAGACTGTTCTTACGTGGAGGGGAAAGCTCTAGGTACTAACATGGGAGGAGTTATGTTGGCTAGAGAACAGTGTTAACCCCAAAAGATACCAGTAGAGCCTGGGTTTTGAGATTTAGGCTGAGAAACAGAAGACTTATCCTATAACCTTGCTGGTCTCTATGATCAGACACCATCTTATCAGAAATGAAAGGGGAAATAAAATCCTGTAGCCTTTAAGCCATCACTTGTCTACAGATGTGGGACATGATGCCAGCCAGCTGGTGACACAGGGGCTGCATGTCCTGTGTTTCTGTACATTTCCAGCGCTGGCTCTGCGTGGTGGGATGGATCAGACCTTAGTGCAGTGTTAAACATTACCCAGCAGTATGCACTTGCAGCCCAGAAAGGCAACCATGTCCATGGAGAGGGGTTTTTGACAAAGGTAAATAGTGACAGGACAAGGGGGAATGGCTTTAACCTGCCAGAAAGGAGATTGAGATGAGCTCTTAGGCAGAAGTTCTTCCCTGTGAGGGTGCTGAGGCCCTGGCACAGGTTGCCCAGAGAAGCTGTGGCTGCCCCATC
>NW_009924160.1:18047-26813 GCF_000696875.1 Nestor notabilis | reverse complement strand
GTTTTAGGGGAAGTTGCCCTGGCCCATGGAGGGGGGTTGGAACTGGAGGAGCTTTAAGGTCCCTTCCAACACAAGCCATTCTAGGGTTCACCTCCAGTTGAAGTGTATGGCATGCAGGACTGCGTGCCTGGAAGCAGAGTGGGGGCAGGATCTTCCAGATACAGCCGTGGGGAAGACAGTGTGGGAGCAGACCAGCCCTCCCCTCTCCTGGTGCAGCATCTCTTATCATGTCCCAGCTCTGGGCCCATGTCAGCAGAACTGCAGGACAAACTCCAGCATGGCTGTGAGCAGGGAAGCCTTGTCAAGGCTGCCTTGGAAGCTTTGGTGATCGTTATCAAACTCAGAGTTTCCTGTTGTGTTTGCAGCCAAATTGCTCCCTGCTGTCTTTCAGTGTGTTATAAGCAGAGTCAGAGTGATCCCAGTGTAACTCTTTCACAGAGAGTGAGTTTTTTATCTTGCTCAGATGATGTCCCTGGACAGACTTATTCCTGGCTTTGCTCTGGAGAACAAGGTGATGTCCTGTATTTGAATCGTGGTTTCTTTTCCAGCCCAGTGTTTCCAGGCCTCTTTGAATTTTGCTCTCGCTATACCGGAGCCTCCCTGCAGGGAGCAACACAGCTGAACAACAAGGTAACGGAACTGCTGGCCTTATCTTTTGAAACACCGCCGTAAAAGCCAACTGGTGTTTAAGGAGAACCTCCTGGCTTTGTTCTGGAAAGCAGCATGGCCAGCACTGCTGTGCTGCAGTGTAAATACCTCGTGCTGTAGGACTAAGCTTAAGACCGTTCCTGTACTGTCAGAGGCAACCATTCAGTAGATGCTTAATCTGAAGGGAGTCAGAGGATACTGATGCTGCGCATAATAAAGTCAGAAAGCTGTCTCAGAATTGTGGAATGAACCTGGGGTCCTCAGTGAAACTGGCTGTTGGGAGACCCAGAGTGCTGCTAGGTCTGTGCTATGACATGCACTAAAGGAGCCCACACAGAAGGTCTGAAGAAGAGGGTCCCTCAGGGTGTAAAAAAGTAATTTACATAGGTTTGAATGGGTTGGAGACCTGAGAAATGTCTACTGAGCAGGAAGAACAAGTGCAGGAACAAATGGTATGTGCCTTGTGCAGCCTGCTGCTGGCTGGGGAGGGAGCAGTGGTGGTGGGAGATGATCTTCTCTGCTCTAGCAGGGGATATAGAGTACAGGACTAATCCAGTATGGACATGGTGTAACCAAAACCAATTACTGTGAAGGTGCTGAGATGCTGGCACAGGGTGCCCAGAGAAGCTGTGACTGCCCCATCCCTGGCAGTGTTCAAGGCCAGGTTGGACACAGGGGCTTGGAGCAACCTGCTCTAGCGGAAGGTGTCCCTGCCTGTGGCAGGGGGTTGGGACTAGAGGAGCTTTAAGGTCCCTTCACCCCAAACCATCCTCCATAAGCAAAAGAAAGGCCAGAAGGATGTTTGTGTGCCACAGGGATGGGCAGGTTGAAGTGAGTGCAAGGTTGTTCTTACCACATTGTCACCTGAAACTAACTTTCCTTTCCTTTCCTTTCCTTTCCTTTCCTTTCCTAGATCTGTGACATTGCAATAAACTGGGCAGGGGGCCTGCATCATGCCAAGAAGTTTGAGGTAATGAGGCAAATGTGTGTAGTCCTGACTTGTTGAGGCCCCAGCTCTGTGCTGATCCTGTTCTAATGCTGTTCTGTTTGCTCTGTCTTGCAGGCTTCTGGGTTTTGTTACGTCAATGACATAGTTATCGGCATCCTGGAGCTGCTCAAGTAAGGATCTGGTTGGCTGTAGTTTCCCTTTTCTCTCTGCTCCCCTTCTTGTTTGCCTTTCTAGTATCCAGGAAGGCCAACAACTCAATTGTTGTCCTGGCCTCTTCAGATGTAAGAAGTATGGCTTGAGAATTGGAATACCTGACTCCAGTTTCACTGCACGCAGGTTAAGAGATACAAAAGAGTTCTTCAGTTCCATTTCTTATCCATCTGTGAAATGCTCATTTCAGGGTCTCCTGAGTTTCAACACTTTTGCCATAGTAGGTAAATGTAAATTATGGCTCACAGGAGACAGTTAAATGACTCAAATCTGTCTTGATTTCCTTGAGTGGCTTAAGAACAGGACTTGAGCAACACATGGATGATCAAAGGTCACTTGCTTTGAGTAGAAAAAGAGTCACATTACTTTTCTTCTTAGAAAATGAACAATAAATTCAAAATGGAAGAGTTGCAGAAATACCTTCCATTTCCTGGATTAATCTGTGATTAAGGGGTTGGGTTTTTTTGTGCTCTCAAATGCCCTCCTTGTCCCCGAATCTAAGACAAGATACGGAGTTAAAATCTTTTTGGGTTGACCAGACAGTAATTATGTGACTGGTGGCAAGCCTGCTTGCTCTCAGAGTCAGATGTATGAGATGTCAGATGGTACTGGGGTGTCCTGTACCTCCTTTCTCTCTGCCAGTCTTCCTGCTCTGTGTTTGGAACCTCAGGTCTTCTGTGTATCTCTGCACACCCATCTTCTAGTCTTACATGAGTCTCATGCCAGAGGCTTCAAATACAGCCGAGTTACCTCTCATGGGAGATTGAAATATGGAATCCCAGACTGGTTTGGGTTGGAAGGGACCTTAAAGCTCCTCCAGTTCCAACCCCTGCCATGGGCAGGGAAACCTTCCACTAGAGCAGGTTACTCCAAGCCCCCGTGTCCAACCTGGCCTTGAACACTGCCACATGGGGCAACCACAGCTTCTCTGGGTACCTTGTGCCAGCACCTCAGCACCCTCACAGGGAAGAGCTTCTGCCTCAGAGCTCATCTCAATATCCCCTCTGGCAAGTTAAAGCCATTCCCCTTGGCCTGTCCCTACAGGCCCTTGTCCTAAGCCCGTCTCCAGATTTCCTGGAGCCCCTTTAGGCACTGGAGCTGCTCTAAGGTCTCCCCTTCAGGAGCCTTCTCTTCTCCAGGCTGACCCAGCCCAGCTCTCTCAGCCTGGCTCCAGAGCTGAGTACATTTGACCATTACGCCAATGTATTTATTTTGTCTCTGTGACCCAGCAGGCTTCTTCTCCAGTAAACTTAGTCCAGTCTGGTGTTCTTGGTACTCACCAGCTGGGACATATTGCCGCCAGTTCTCTGGCATGTGAAGGAAGTAAGTGTTCTGCCTCCTCCTTGGCTAGCTTATCTTTCATTTCCTCATATGATTATAAAGTACTGGAGCTCTTAATAATTTACTAACGGCATCTTGTTTGTAGAGGAAACAAAAACCTGCAACCGTGGCAGGGGGTTTGAAACCAGATAATCTTTAAGGTCCCTTCCAACCCAAACCATTCTGTGATTCTATAAAATAGGTTCTCTTCAACATTTGCTTCCCAAGACCTTTCTGGCCCCATCTGAAACCCCTTTATTCTAATATCTATTTGAAGCACATCAGAAGAAAATGTTTTAGTGGTGGGGCATGTTTGACTCTATAAAATGTCTCCGATTGATTTGATACATGCTCAGGTGGGTTCTTTTGGTGAGTGGCTTATGGGTGGATGGTGGTTTTCAGAGTGCCAGGTGATGCTAAGGGATGGGGGGGAAGCAGTGTGGTGCAGACAGTAATGCCATTTTCTCCTGTGTTCAACAGGTATCACCCACGTGTGCTGTACATTGATATTGATATCCACCATGGCGACGGGGTGCAGGAGGCTTTCTACTTGACAGACCGTGTCATGACAGTGTCGTTTCATAAATATGGGAACTATTTCTTTCCTGGTACAGGTGTGTATTTTTCCTTATAGTGTGAGCCTGGCCTTGCTTCAGAATCCTTCGGAAGCTCTGCTGGAGTATAAAAGTGTAAAATCATGGAATTAGAGCTGCAGGGAGAAATGATGGGAGAGAGGGCATGGAAAAGCAGTCACAGAGGAACAGAAGTGTAGTGTTTTGTTAAAAAGAGGGATGCTAGCTATGTAAAGAGCTCTCAACCCAGACCAGATCTGGCCTTTCCACACCTCTGAAACCTCAGAGCTATTGTGACTCTCCTGTCTTTCCCTGGCCAGGTGACATGTATGAAGTTGGTGCAGAGAGCGGGCGTTACTACTGTCTCAATGTGCCTCTGCGGGATGGCATTGATGACCAAAGTAGGTGTTTCCTGCTGCTTCCCCTCACCTGGGTGTTTGCTGGTCCTTCTCCAGAGACATGCCAGATCTACCTTTCTCTCCACAGGTTATAAACACCTCTTCCAGCCAGTCATTAACCAGGTGGTAGATTACTATCAGCCCACCTGCATAGTGCTGCAGGTAAGAGTGTATTCAACCCTTTGAGGCTGGAGTGGGCTGCTACCTGTGTGTTACCCTCTGTTCTGGGGAATCAGGGTTGGTGTGTACTAGCCAAACTGCTGTCCTTGCCCTCTGGTGAATTAGGATGGACAAGGGGTGGGAATACTGATACGTGTCTGGAAAGCAATGCCTCTGGAGCAATAACTCTGTTGTTGTTTTTCTGTTCCCCAGTGTGGTGCTGATTCTCTGGGTTGTGACCGTTTGGGTTGTTTTAACCTCAGTATAAGAGGACATGGGTAAGTACAGCAGGGCTGGGGCAGAGCACGTCGTTGAAAGACCATCCTTTAGTCTGAGGGGCTCTCATGAGTCCTCTGCTGTGAGAGCTGAGCTTTGACTTCAGCCTTTCAGCAGCACCTGCAGGTTTCTTGGGCTTTTCTTAACTCTGGTGTGACAGGAGGGGTCTCAGAATGAGGCTTTGTATAACGTGCTGGCTCACAGAGTTAGTACATGGCTCAGGCTGCCTGGGTGGAAGCCCTGAACTCGGGTGTATCACACCAGCCATGGTGGCAGTGGGACCTGCCATTGTATGCCTGCAGCCCAGAGCCCCACCATGTGCTGGGCTGCACCCCCAGAGCATGAGCAGCAGGTCAAGGGAGGGGATTTTCCCCCCCCTACTATACTCTGTGGAGACCCAGGTTAGACATTAGGCAGAAGCTCTTCCCTGTGAGGGTGCTGAGGTGCTGGCACAGGGTGCCCAGAGAAGCTGTGGCTGCCTCATCCCTGGCAGTGTTCAAGGCCAGGTTGGACACAGGGGCTTGGAGCAACCTGCTCTAGTGGAAGGTGTCCCTGCCTGTGGCAGGGGGTTGGAACTGGAGGAGCTTTAATGTCCCTTCAACCCAAACCAGTCTGGGATTCTGTGTACTGGTGTTTTAGTGCATAGTGACATTTCTGACACGTGGATGTGTGCTACAGTTAACAGCTCTGGCATTTTTCTTTTGGGATTTCTAGGGAGTGCGTGGAGTATGTGAAGAGCTTCAACATCCCCTTGCTGGTGCTGGGAGGAGGTGGTTACACAGTCCGCAATGTGGCACGTTGCTGGTGAGTCTCTTCTCTGCTTGTAGACAGTCACTGGTTAAGCAGTTGCTGTGGGCTGTGTCCCTTCATGCACCATGTAGCTTTCTCTGGACTGAGCTCATCTTACTCCATGTTTTCAGGACTTATGAAACATCATTGCTTGTAGATGAAGCCATTAGTGAAGAGCTCCCTTACAGTGGTAAGTTGGAGTTTTGTTATTTCCTCATGAGCTGAGCTAAGGTATTTGTTATGTCAACTGAGAAATTAACACTTCTGTTCTGCATTGACTAGAGAGAAGATGAGGACCAAAGTGGCCTTGGTTTTCTCTTACCACCCACTTTTCTGGGCAGACACACTGTTACTGTGTCATGTATCATTTAATCCAGATTATTTCCTACTCGTTGACCTGAGTGTTTCTTTTGCTGGCTCTGTTGTTTCATACAATTCCTTTTGGATGCAGAGCTGTGCATCACTCTAGTTTTTAGCGTCTGGTCCCTCCTAGCATGGTGGCAGTGAGCTCTGCTCTCTGCAAAGCACTGTGGGCTGGTTCCATTGCCTCATGCTGTAACTCTTATTCCATCACAGAGTACTTTGAATACTTCGCTCCAGACTTTACCCTTCATCCTGATGTCAGTACAAGGATTGAAAATCAGAACTCCAGGCAGGTAAGTCCTTCCAGCCTTGTTGGAGTATCAGCTGGGTAGTAGCAAAACCCTGTGGCTGATGCTCTGTCCTGTGAAAGCAGGTAGGGCCCAGGCAAGGAATTCTTGTGGGGCAGAAAACTGACCAAGAACAAGTAGAACCTTTCCTTTGGGATGTCAGAAAGTCTCACAGCATCTGAAAACCTTACTGGGTTGCCTTTCTGTTTTCTGTGTGCTTGTGTTTCAGTGTCTGAATTAACTTTCTCGCCTCCTCTGATCTGATAAACAGCTTTTTGTACACCTTTGTTTCTCATGGCCACCACACAGATGATGCAGGCAGGTAGCAGTGCTTGGTGTACACTGCCACATCTTGCTGTAGTCATTCCTCTCTCTTTTTTTCTACACAGTACTTGGACCAGATCAGGCAGACAATATTTGAGAACCTTAAGATGCTGAACCATGCTCCCAGCGTGCAGATCCATGATGTCCCCTCTGACTTGCTCAGCTATGATCGCACAGATGAACCTGATCCAGAGGAAAGAGGCTCTGAGGAAAACTACAGCAGGTACCAGATCCTGTTCTGGAGAAAGGGGCTTCCCCTTATAGAATCATAGAATAGTTAGGGTTGGAAAGGACCTCAAGATCGTCTAGTTCCAACCCCCCTGCCATGGCCAGGGACACCTCACACTAAACCATGTTGCCCAAGGCTCTGTCCAACCTGGCCTTGAGCACTGCCAGGGATGGGGTATTCACAACTTCCTTGGGCAACCCATTCCAGTGCCTCACCACCCTCACTGTGAAGAACTTCTTCCTTTTATCTAACCTAAACTTCCCCTGTTTCACTTTGAACCCATCACCCCTTGTCCTATCACTACAGTCCCTGATGAAGAGTCCCTCCCCAGCATCCTTGTAGCCCCCTTCAGACACTGGAAGCTGCTCTGAGGTCTCCATGCAGCTTCTCTTCTCCAGGCTGAACAGCCCCAACTTTCTCAGACTGTCTCCAAACAGGAGGTGCTCCAGCCCTCTTGTCATCCTTGTGGCCTCCTCTGGACTTGCTCCAACAGCTCCATGTCCTTCTTACATTGCGGACACCAGAACTGTGCATAATACTCAAAGTGAGGTCTCACAAGAGCAGAGTAGATGGGCAGGATCACCTCCTTTGACCTGCCATGGGTAGAATGAGCAGATGGTATACTGGAGACCATCTGTTTCCTAGAACAGATACTAAATCACTTCCAAGTCTGGTTTTATCCAGAGAGCCTCTCTCTAAAAATGTGGTCTGCTCACATAACATGTCACAGGGTGTTTGGGTGCAGGGCATCTCCTGACCTTCAGTGGTGGGACTTAGGCACTGTTCTGTGGCCTCCAGGGTGCCAGGGCTCTCCTTGCTGATGGTGGTTGTCTCTCCCCCAGGCCTGAAGCTGCCAACGAGTTCTATGATGGTGACCACGATAACGACAAAGAGAGTGATGTTGAGATCTGAGGGCTCTGCTGTGGGGCTCTGGACTGTGGAGGGTCCCACGTTGGACATGGGTGCTTGGAGCAGGTAACTGGTGTAGGAGCCAGTTAGCCCTCCCTTTGAATTTGATTGCATGTGGTGGCAGCAGAAACAACACCACTGCAGGCTTTTGCTACCTGGAGAGACAGAGAGCAGGGAAACATGTTCCTTCCTTTCCACCATGTTACGGTTCCACTTGTCACTGCTCTGGGATATAAGAATTCAAGTATCACTTGGATCTGTGCTGTGTACTGGCTGCAGCCACGCAGCTGCCTTGAGACCCTGGCCCATGGTGGTTCCTTCACCTCCTGTAACTCCCATGCAGGCTCCTGCCAGCAGCAGGGAGCTGGACTGGTTGTGCATACGATCTCTGCCTCTCTTCTGCAGCAGCTCCTGATACATCCTGCTCTTCCCCAGCCCTCCGTTCAGGTACCCAGTTGCCTGTCCTCTGAAGCCTGCACTGCAAGTTGCTTCCTGACGTCCCTCCTAACCATCTGATACTCCACAGCTCAAGGCAAACTGTTCAAGAAGACAAGGCCAGTTGTGGGATAGGGGTTGGGAGAGTCCCTGGGACAGGGAGCAGCTTGATGGAGCAGGATGGAGGAATGGATGCAGAGCATAGTCTTGTTCCTCCCTCTCCTCTCCTCTCCCCTCAGTTTTGTGTTCCAAATGAGTACTGCAACACTTCGAGTTGGACCTAACTTCCCTCTTTTCGTTCTTCAAGAGGCTAAAATCACTGGAGCAGAGGTTTGGCTGCCAAGGTCAGTACATAATGTGTCTTGCACCTCTAATATAGCTTCCAGCTGTGTTTTCCAAGGTCACACATGGCCCTGCTGTGTGTTAGCGAGAGACTTGGGCTTGCTTGGAGTGGAAACCATTCCCACTTGACTGTAAGAAGATGTTACTCTGCTTATGGATGAGGGAAGCTGCTTCCTCCAGGTCCTGCCTACTTGCCCTCACACAGCAGAGATTTCCCTTGGCCATTCCTCAAATCCCAGACTTTGCTGCTCTTCCTCCCAAGTCATCACCTGGTACCCGGTCTGGAGCATGTCTGGGGAGGTGGGAGGGCTTTAGCCTCTGTCTGTACTGTTCTGTTTGTTTACTGAGGTCTTTAAACATTAAAAGAAGAGGCAGTATTTTTCTTACCTGAACTGTTGTTTGTCTGTTTAATGCTCACACCTTTTGGCTCCTGTCCTCTTAAGATTGAGAACATGAGGGTCATCCCCAGCAGGGTAGTGCCCTCTGAATGAACAGAGGGCGACCAGCTCCTTAAAGTATACACTGGTGAGTTTGAGGAGTGAATACCCTTACAGAA
>NW_009924160.1:15698-18016 GCF_000696875.1 Nestor notabilis | reverse complement strand
CATTCCTGCTCATGCCTCTGAGTACAGTAAAAGCTTTGCAGGAGGAAGCTGCAGAGCTCCTTCAAGAAACTTTTGCTGCAGTTTTAAATACCATGGTTTCTTCAAGCTGCAGTTTCTGTAAGAGTCTGCTCTTTGCAGTCTCACTTTCCTAAAGCCCTTGTTGGTGACTGCTTTGTATAACTACAGCGTGAAGCACACAGGGTTATTCCCACTCAATGCCCACAGGAGTGTTATGGTAGAACTAGAATAGGTGGGGAGAAGGATGGTCAGAGGTACAGCACTGCTTCTATGTGAGGAATGACTCAATGGATGGGGATCCCTCAGCTGGCGAGAGAACCGAGCTTTTAAAGGAGCCATGAGGGCTATAAAACCCTGAGTGTTGGAGAGGGTATCTCCAAATATGAGAGGAGCATCAAGGGCCAGCTCAAGAATGAGGAGGTTGCTTTGCACACACAAAGGTGAGCTGTGCAAGCTTTTGTCATTGGGTACTGTGAATGTGGCTTCAAAAAGGAGCTTGGGGATAGAGGGAAATCAAGGCTGTTAATGCAGAGACATTTGTGGGTTCAGGTTGGTGGTAGCTGGGTGAGTGCTCCGGAGAAGCTTTGCTGCGTGCTTGCCCTGTGCCTATGCCATTCCTGCCTTTGTTATTTGGTCACTGCAGGGTGAGCACAGGGCTAGATGGATCTTTAAGCTTAAAGGTGCCTTCCAACCCAAACCACTCTAGGATTCTATGAGATGTCCAAGGATTTGGGAACCTGGCAAAGAGTTTCCTCCTGCGGCAGAATTAACCTACATGAAGGAAAACACATAGGGGCTCTTTGAAGCTCTGTGTTGTTGTGCTCTGACCCGCAGGCCTGTAGGACAGGAGGGGTGGCACGGGCGGATTCTGCAGCCGAGCAGGGAGTGTCTCCCGTTGGAGCTGCTGTTTCCGTTTCAGGCCCGTCTCTCTGCAATGCGGGTCACGGTGCAGAGCTGCTTTTGGACACCAGGTGGCAGATGGATCTCTTGCTGTGTATGGAGGCTTTGTGTGCTGCTGCCGCCTGCGCTTCCAGCCTTGGTGAGGGCCTGTCGGGAGGGGCTTCAGGTCTGGGGGTGGATTCTGGGGGGGAGCAGAATCCTGGCTGTGCTCTGGGAGAGCTCAGGGGGACCCCAGTGCAATGCAGCCCCTGCAGAGCCCACCAGAGGTAGGGGATCAATCCAGACCTACCGTCTTTAAGGTTAAAATCAGCCCCCCTTGGTTAATAAATCAGGCTCAGGGTTATCCCTAATCCTGCTGCAGCTGGAGCAAGTTGGAGCTGAGGGTGGCCTGGAAAGGTGATGGACTGGGATTGTGCCCTGCCACCGGGAGCTGTGCTGAACCTTGGGCCCCTGCCCAGCCCCAAAATGTAGTAACCCAGACTTCATTAACCTGCTGCTGCTATTGCAGCTCGAGTTGTTCCACAGGAGGTGTAGGATGAGCTGGGAGAAAGTTTGTGCATCCATAGGTGTGCCTGGGAAATAAGGACTGTAGTCTCATAGGATCCCAGGTTGGTTTGGGTTAGAAGGGACCTGGGGGGGGCAGTTCCATCCTGTCTCAGTTCCCCAGAGTAAATCCAGGGTGCAGCAGTGCTGAGTGTACCCAGCACGAACAGTGAGTGAGGGGAGAAACCCTGCAGCAGGACCCAGAGATGTAGGTAGGTGACATCTGGAGTGGGGGGAACATTTCTGTTCTACCTCCTGCTCCTGGAACCTGGTACTGCTGTCAGGGCAGAGCTTTTAGACACTGGGTGCTTCAGGCCTGGGGAGTGGATTTTTGGGGAGCACAGTCCTGGCTTCCAAGAGCAATGTGTTCCAGTACCTCACCACCCTGATTGTCAAACATTTCTCATGTCCAGCCTGAATGTTTCAGGTTAAAACCATTGCCCCCTGCCCTGTCACAACAGGTCCTGGTAAGTCTTTCTCAATCTGTCTTAAAAACCCCCTTTATTGAAGGGCTGTTCTAAAGTTTCCCTTGAGTCTTTCGCCAGGCTGAACACCTCCAGCTCTCAGCCTGTCTCCACAACAGAGCTGTTTCATCTCTCAGACTGTTTCTGTGGCCTCCTCTGGCCCTGCTCTCACAGATCCATGTCTGTTGTGTGTGGGACTCCCCACAGCTGGAAGAAGTGCCCCTGGGAGTCTCACCCAGAGCACAGTAGAGGGGGAGAATCCCCTCCCTTGACCTGCTGCTCACACTGCTGGTGATGCAGCCCAGGATACAATTGCCTTTCTGGGCTGCAAACACACATAGAACCCCAGCCTTGTTTGGGTTGGAGGGACCTTAAAGCTCATCCAGTTCCAAC
>NW_009924160.1:12860-15656 GCF_000696875.1 Nestor notabilis | reverse complement strand
GCCTGCCCCTGAACGGGGAGAGGGAGGGGCCAGCCACAGCTTCTCTGGGCACCCTGTGCCAGCGCCTCAGCACCCTCACAGGGAAGAGCTTCTGCCCAAGAGCTCACCTCAATCTCCCCTCTGGCAGGTTAAAGCCATTCACCTTGTCCTGTCCCTACAGGCCCTTGTCCAAAGCCCCTCTCCAGGTTTCCTGTAGAACACTGCCAGTCCTGTTCCATTTGTCACCACCAACATGCCCCAGTCCTTCTCTGCAGAGCTGCTCTCAATCCACTCATCCCTCAGCCTGTACTGACATTGGGGATTGCTCTGACCCAAGTCAGACCATGATGTGGTTTGTATGGCACACTCCAGCCTGTGCAGGTCCCTCTGGATGGCATCTCTTCCCTCAAGTGTATCACCTGCCCCACTTGGCCAGCCTGCAGGTGAGTCCAAGCTGTGGGTGCACTCAATCCCACTGTCTCAAGTCACTGATAAGACATTACATATTGTAGGTCTCAGTATGGACCTTTGAGGGGCACCACATGTTACCAGTTTCCATTTGGACATTGATCCATTGATAAACCCTTTGGATGCACCTATTCAGCTAGTTCCTTATCCATCTAATAATTCAGAGCTTTGCTGGAAGTCTGTGACTCCTTAGCTCCAGAAGGCCAGATCCAGAAGGTATTTAGCTCCTAACATATAGAAACCTTAAGATAACACTAACAAAGAATGATGCTGTATACACCTAGCCAGGGGTCAGGGCCCTGAATACTTTGTGTGACCCAAACCAAAGCTTTTCTCCAAATGAAACTTTGGGGGTTTCTGCAGATGCTGCCCAGCACTGTGGCAGAGCTCCCAAAATATTTGCTCCAGGTTCACCAGATCCTTCAGGTGCTCACAAATGCATTTAAAGCATCTTCACATGTCTCCAGATTTCCAAGATGCTGCAGGCCATCGCTTTTTCTTGCTCTCAGATGTCTTGCTGCAGGGATCCCTGCCACAAGTGCCTCCTCTAGCCAACACCTCCTTCCCTTGTCCTTCTGCAGCCCAGTGTCCCCAGCTCCATCACCTCTCTCTGGTGAGGCAGAGGCCTTCAGGATTCTGCAGCTGTAGCTTCTCTCTTCCTCGAGCAGCTGTGCCAGCATTGGCTGAGCAAATGACAGTGACCAGGGACAGAAACTTCTCTCTTCCTCTGTTGCTCAGGAATATTCTCAGACAAAATGGAGAAGTTTGTCCCCAAACCCAGTAGCTGGTAAGTCCTGGTTCAGAAGTGTCCACTGAGGAGAACAGATGGGGGGAGCTCACCAGGCAGGCTTCCAGCATCACAGAACGATTCTGATTCAAAGGGTCCTCTGGAGGTCTCTGGTCCGTCTGTCCCGCTCCAAGTCAGGCTAACCTGAAAGTCAGAGATTGCTCAGGGCCTTCTGCAGTCAAGTTTGAATCTCTTCAAGGACAGACATCCAAGGATGGAACTGGGCTCCCTTCTGGTGTTTAACCACCCTTGCGAAGACTTTCACATTCTCCTTTTACCAAGTCAGGATTTCCCTCATTGGAGCTGGTGACTGTTGTCCCTTAACCTTCTCTCTGCTCTTGCTTCCTCGTTTCTCCTGGAGTGCTGCTGGGAAACACACACTGGCAGCATCTCTGTACTTTTACAGAACTCTGGGAATGGTGCTGGTGGGAAACTGAATGTTCATTTGCTTTTTGAAGGAAGCAGAACCTGTTTGGAGAGCTTTCTCCCTAGATCTTGTGTTTAAATCTCTGTATCGTGCCTTGGGAGAGGGTTTTGAGCCTGTTCCCTGGAATTTCTAGAAAGTAAAGTCACTCCTTATCACATATATACAATCTATAAGAACAGGTACAGTGTTGGTTGGTCTGAGGGGTGTTTGTATGTTCCTTCTCTTTTCCACATGTATGTATCAGAGTCTGGAGATAAGAACTGCTACCAGCTCATGAAGTTTCTGTAGTGTATTTTAGCACCTGATGTTTTCATCCTGCAACAGGCAATGGTGTTACATGTATGTCTTGTACTGACCTTTTGTTACACTCCAGGGCAAGCAGCACTTTTCCTGCCCTTGCAGTGCCATCCCCGGGGCACCAGGCCTGCTCCAGCTGCAGCAGACATCCCAGTGTGGGTGTTCTTCCAGGTGGATGTGGTGTTTCTAACAGAGGACACGTAGAAAAGCAAGTGGGAGCAAGGTCAGACTGTCACTGGGGCTGCCTCCCTGGGAGTAAGGAGCTGCTGCTGTCCCCACTGTGGGTATTCACTTTTGGGGGTGATGCAGGTGAGGGATGCAGCCAGCTCTGAGGTGCAGCTCCTGCCTGTCCCAGGCTGCTGCCACTGCAAGAAGCACTTGGGGTGTTACTGGTGGGCTTTCACGCACTGTGTGCTGCTTACTGGGAGACGCTGGGAGCTGGGCTGTGTCTGTAGTACCCCCCATACTCACCCATCATGTTCACACTGGGACATGAGTGCTGGACAGTGATTTTATTTGCAATTTGAGCTTCAAGAAGCTCCTGGATGAAACTCAGGTTAGGGACAGGGATCCCCAACGGTTTATTTTCGCCTCATGTGGGTTTGGGGGGTTTCTGACTGTGAAAACCGGGGGATTTCTCTGTGCCCCCCGGCTGTGTGTTCCCATTCCCAGGTCCCTTGCAGTGCTGTTTTCATCCGCCAGGTGCGCGCAGTTGAGCAGACTTGGCTCGCTTCCTGGGGATGAGCTCAGAGGCTTGGGATTGGGAGAAGGGATCAGCTGCTTTGCTGACGAGGGGCTGACGCAGCCCCGCATCCTTCCCTGCATCCTCCCCTGCATC
>NW_009924160.1:10528-12724 GCF_000696875.1 Nestor notabilis | reverse complement strand
AACAGCTCAGCACCCATTTCCAGCCTTTGTCCGTCCTGTCAGACAGCTTTCTTTGAGAGATTTGTCTTTCTTTTCAATGCCTATGACAAGACCATAATTGGGAGGGGGGGGCCTCCATCTGCTGCTGGGGAGAATGGGGGGGTCACAGGGAGAAGTCACCTGCCCTGGCACACAAAGGCAGCACTTGGCCCACAGCCTTTTGGGTGCTTGGTTGTCAGGCGGTTTGAGAGCAGGAGAAGGGATTAACAGTGGGTTGTATCATTAAAAGTGACAGGCATCTCTGTAGCATTGTGTGAGCCCTTCTCTGCACCCTTCTGCTGTGGGGAGCCCCCATGTCTCCAGTGCACCCCCTTCCTTCCCTTGCTCTCGGCCCATTCTTGTTATGATCATGAAATGCTCTGCTATTCCTGCCCCCCCCTCCCCCAAACCCCTTCCCTGCTGACACTGCAGGCTTGGGTGGGTGCCAGCAGTGCCAGCATCCCCAGTCCTGGGCTCCTACTGAGCCCATCTCCATTGCTCTGGCCCCGTGGCAGCATCTCACCAGGCTGGGGTCCACCCTGCTGTCTCACTCTGCTTTCCCAGCACTCCCAGCCTGAGTCACCTCGGGTGTGCTGGGCATACACCCATCCTTAGCAGCCCCAAAGCTATGTTTTACAACTCATTTTCAGTCCCCCATTGCTCACAGGATGAGGTGTTCTGGCACCTCGTCTTTTGATGCCCCTTCTTATACAGCAACACTGCAAGAATGCCTGATGCTCAGTGCACCCCTGCCTGCCAGTTCTGACCTGCTGAGCTCCCTCCCACCCCAGTGCCAGCCTCACTTGCTTCCTGCTGTCTGGAGGGACATGCCCATAACTTTTGCAGCTGCAGAAATGACAGTAATAAAGTCAAACCCCCCTGGGTGTCCCATCCACTCTGTCTGCACCCAGGCTTGCTGCTGCAGCAGGAGCACCACCCCAAGCTCCAGCTTGGGGTAAGCCTCACCCCCATCCCACAAAAAGGACAGTTCTCTCCCAGGAAAGGCCCTTAAAGGTACTTTTGTAGTTAGGTATAGAGCTGTAGGATTTGCTGTGTGCAACGTTGTGGTGTGTAAGTGCTGGTACCCCCGAACTGGTGCTTGCCAGGCTCTGTCCTTGCGGGCTGGATGTGTACGGTTGTAGTGCCAAAACGTGTTCTGGGCACCCTGCTCCTGGCTGAATTTAAGCCTCCAGTGTTAGGACTTTACTTGCAGTCACCTATTTAGGTGCTTGCTTTCTCTCTTTTTTCCTTTCATTTTTTAAACCTCCTTGGTTTTCTTCCTCATCTTTCTCAGTGCTTAATTTACAACAAAGGACTTGGGATCCTGGATCTAGTTGTGGTTTTTGTGTCATAACTTAGTGATGCCTTTTAGCCTTTTTTGAAACGATATTGTGAAAAATTCTTGCAAGATTTCCTTGGAAATTTAAGCCTCAGATCCAACTGGATTTTGGCCTATGCTGATATACTGGCTTGAAAGTTTGGCTGCTCAGTGAGTGGCTTGCAAGGTACCTGTGTGCTGCTTTTGCATGTACCCTTTCATCCCTAAACCTTTCCTAGGGACAACATCTGCTCACCCCATTTCAGGAGGGTGCTGGTTCTCCCCTCATGTCTATCTTCAGCCCTTTCTCCCACCCGTGGGCCTGCATGTGTTCCTACAAGAGCTAACACCACGCTTCAGGCACCCACCCTCACGTATAACTTAATGCAAATGAAATTGGGTGGTTTTTCTCAAACCTGGAAAAGTATATAATTGTGCAGAGCTGTGGGCATTAGTTGTGGGGCGTTTCGTGTGAAACGTGCTGCTTTTAATACAAAATACTACCTTTTTCCTAAGGATTGTGAATGTAACACAGGGAGGAAAAGAATAATATAAAAGGATGGTGGGGAGAGGCAACCAGGAAAGCTCTGGAGGCAACAAGGCTGCTGAAGGCTTTTAAGCCAATATTTTGGCTATAAGAGCAATTTAAATGCCCCAGTAAGGGCTGGTTGGGGTTTCTGTTTCTGCCTGGAGGCTGTGGGGATGGGGAGCTGCTTCCCCCCCACACACACATCCCGGGAGCGGCTCATCCAGCAGCAGAGGGTGCTCATGCTCCGCCGTCCGAATCCTGCTTCTCTCTCAGCCATCTTAGGGAAAAGCGGATTCCTTCCATGCAGTCTCCATTTTATGTTTCTGGCGCA
>NW_009924160.1:4661-10353 GCF_000696875.1 Nestor notabilis | reverse complement strand
GGGGAGTCTGCGGAGCGAGCTGGTGTTTGGGATGAACTGCTGCTTGCAGTCCCCGGGGCTGGACTGTGCCCTCCATCCATCCCTTCCCCCCTCCATCCCTCCACAGGATGCTCCATATTCCTATTTTTGAACCCACATCTCCATAGGAGACTGAGCAGACCCCACAAACCGCCTGGAAGCGAGATCTACGGCTTCACTGCAAAGCTTCTATTGTCCGGGCTCCCCAGATGAGAGGGACTTTCCTGTTTTCATTGTTCCGGACGCTGGGATCTATTCTTGCTCTATTTTTCCTTCCTGCCTGTGCACATTGGGAGGAGTGGAATGTTGCCCCAGGTTCGTGACCACCAACTTCTGGCAGCAACACCTTTCCCAGCTGTGTGGAGAGCCCCAGGAGAGCTGCCAGCGTGTGATATTGACTAACTATTGTCAGCATCTCTATTTGTAGTAACCATTTTTATGTTGTTTGTCACTGCATCTTTCGTGTTGTGCAGTGGAGCACTTGGGGGCGAGCAGGCATTTCCCAATCCAGGATATGAAGCAAGCTGGCAACTCACTGGAGGCTTCTCCAACAGTGAATTTCACTGAACAAAGCAAACAAGGATGCTGCCGGCTCAGAGATGGGCTGGGGTCCGCTCCTGGTCACTGGTTCTTTACAGGCTCTTGCTCTTTAATGAGCACAACACATCTCTCCCTTTCATAAGAGGTGTTTGGGAGGAGACACAGTTCCGTGAACCTCTGTACTGGGTTTGTTTTAGTTTTATTCAGAATAAGGAGTGCAGTTTAAGGGGGTTTTTTGTGGCATCTGTTGTTGCAGTACCTGAGAAGCAAACTGCTAGGTCCTCACCCTCACAGGTATGTGCATAGACATAGTAGTTGCCATAAAGCATCCAACTAACTTCAAACCAGCTGAAGCTGCCAGCTCCGAAACCTGCCTCAGGTGCGGATTAAATACCTCACAGTTTGGTCCAAGTCCATTAGCAAACTTAGACAAAATTCCCTGGGAAACTTGACTTGTTTCGAGTTTGTTTAGATGAGTCTGCACAAGCAGCTCGTCCATCATTGACAAGGGAGGTGGGGGATATCCCTGCTTAGTCACTCCTTGTTACAGAAATCTGTTCCTTCCACTCTTGTGCTTATGGAGGCTCAGCTTATTCTCAATTTCTTACATCCCCTTTTGTTATTTTTCCTAGAAATGTAATTTTTGCAGCTTTTTCTTTGCTTTTACCCAACTGCTCAGTGCTTTTGGGGTTTTTCCTTCCCACAGCCATGCTCAAAGATGCTTCTTGGAGATAACAAACGTCGTAAGACTGCTGCGGTTTCTGGGGAGACTTAAATGAGTATCTTTTCCTTTAAACACCCTGAGCTAAAGCTCCCTTTGTTTGTGATCTTGTGCCTATACAAAAATAGGTCAATGAGTCTGTGCCGTCAGTGGCTCCGGGCGCCGGCGCGGCTGCAGGAGGAGGCACGGAGCTGCGGCACAGCCATAGGTCAGCTCAAGGCAGGGATGCTCATCCTCCCCTGCCTTGTTACTGGGCAGTGTTCCGCTTCAGCGACTGTTGAGCAGAGGGGGGATGATGCTGGGGGTGCTACAGGCTCCTGCAGCCCCCTTGCCCATGGTATTGAAGGATGAGCACCCAGCAGAGCTGCTCAGGCTTGGGTTTCTGTGCTGCTTCTTGCCCTCCCCATAGTTGGGATACAGCAGGAAGAGGTGCCTCGGCTTTACTAACCCCACTGGGATGGGTAGAGACCCCCACTGCTTGTTCCACTCATTGTGAAGCAAGGAGTTTTAGGTATCCAAGCAGTGGGATGCCTCAGTCATGATCCATATGAGTGGTGTGGAGCTGGCAGAGGCCGTTGGAGTCGCAGAACAGGGTACAAACCCTTTTCATGCTCCTCTGTGCAAGTCCCAGGAGTGTTGGTGGGACTGTCAATGTTCCCAGAGAAGCTGTCTGTGACAGCCTGACTCCTGTGTGATGCAGAGGAAGGGTCTGCTAACAAGGGGCAGGAAAGTCTTGGTACTGTGCTGATGTTGGGCATCTTTTAGCCACTTTTCCAGCAGCAAACCTAGAAACACATCTCCTGAAACACTTCCCTCATGCCTCTCGACAAATCCTTTAGTGTTCAGTGCCTTACACTGAGTTTTGATGTGCAAGTGGATATTGTGGACATTGTCAGGCCTGAAGTCTCTGCACTGATTTAAGGCAATAGATGTCTTCAGTGAGGTTATCTTGCTCTTTGTGGCAGAGTAACCTGTGTCTGTATCTGTGGACGCAGGGAAAGCAGCACTCTGATCTTTCTCCACCCTTCCGTAAAGGCATTTGTTGCATGGAGCAGCCAGAGTAGTTGGTATTTTGGTAGTTATTAGGAGGGCCGTTCTGGTCAGCCTCTGCATAAAGAAAAGCCGTGTGCTTCCCCAGGGGATGACTCCTTCAACAGATCATGGCTTACAAAGGTTTGCTGTACTCAGAAAAGAAAGACCAGGAGGGCGAAAGAAGAAAGAACCTCCAAAGAGAAAGGGGAAGCAGCTGCATTTGTTGGGTTTGGACAATCCTCTGCCAGCGGGACCAAGTCAGAAACCTCTTCTGTTTGGTGCTCATCGGTGGTGGTTCTAAAGCTTGACCCATGCTTTTTCTGTGCCGTGGCAGATGTTTCCTGAGTTTTCTTCAATTGCCTTATGAAGAGATCAAGACTGTGGTCCTGGAGCTGGAGGAGACTGGGCTGAGCACTAACCTGGTGAGTTTCTGCATCTGCCTTTTGTGTAAGGATGGGAGAGGCATATGGTCAGGGACCTGTTTGTACTCTGCATCTCCTGAGACTCGCCCTGGTGCAGGTCCAGGCAGCTCTGTCCCACTGTGCACTTCTCTTGCAGAACTTGCTCAAGCTTCTACAGCTGATGAAGCTCAAGAAAACGCAGCTCTGGCAGAGTGTGAGCAGTTGGAGCTTTCGGTAAGTGACTTTTCCTCCAGTCACACAAACAGAGGTTACATCAACATGTTTCCCTAACAGAAAAATTACATTTTTCACTGTTTTGTTCCTTGTGTGATGCCCCACTCCCCCTCTCGCCTTGTGCTCCCTGCAGTGCCTCTGCCGTTCCCCTAAGTGTTGCACAAAAGATGAGGAGGCAGGCTTAACACTGAGGTTTAGAATCTGGTGCTAGTGGAAAACATCAGCTTCAGCAGCAAAAGTTCCATTTTGAGGGGTGGGGAGGGGGAATAAGTGGGAGAAAAGGGAAAGGAAAAGCTCTCCCAGCGGCCATATGGGGGTGAGAAACAAGAAGAGTCTCCCTGTATAAGCACTTTCTCCAGCACAGCAAGGAAGGAGTCCCCCCAGATACTTTTCCTACTGCAGCTCTCTGGACGTTTCAGCTCTTGCTCGGTGTCCCCATTGCCAAGCCGTTAGGCTGAAAGTGTTGATTGGAGCCGGCTTTGATTAGGTGCAGATGTTGCAATGTTAATTGCCCTTTAAGCTTAGTACTGCCCATCCTTGGGTGCTGTTTAGTGGTGCTTTAATGCCCGTTGTCTCCTTCTGTTTTCTGCCGAGGGCCCCGGTATGAGGTTACAGCTCCCAGCGCAAAGGGCTGGAAAAGGCAGATCCGCAGTCCCATCAGTGATAATTAACTATTCCAGTCTAATTGCTTCCCACTGCCACACACAGCACAACAGACTTGGGCTGTGGGGCTGATTTAGGAGAGATAAGGTTAAAGCACTGTGTGGGCCCAGGGTTAGTCTTAGGTCTGGTTCTCTAAGCCCTTATCTGCTCTCAAGGAAAATAGCACTGGTAAGTTTCCTCTGCCTGGTCTGTTACATACACACCCTGCTTACAGTAGGGACTTTATTTCTTAATCTCCTTTTCTCCCTCATCCTACTGCCCGATAATGTTTTTTAGCACCTTTATAACCAACCAGTGATGAACTCAAATTCTGTGCTTAATTTGTCCAAAAAACGGCTACCAATGTCTTTAACCTGCTTGGACAGCAGTAATTCTCTATGGGCTGCTTGAACAGCACCAGCTTTATTACCTGAGTTTCCAAATTGGCTCTTCCTGTAGAGGAGAAGGTTTTATCATCTCACTTTGTGGGGAGAGTCTAGATGAGTAAATTTTGGACTAGATTCATATGTCCTTATATGTGATCCAGAAAATCTATGCTCCCTGTCATTGTTCTCTATGTACTAGCTTTCATAATGCATGTGGTTGCTGGGCTTCACACCCCCACCCTACTTTTTATAAAGGCAGGGGGAAAAAGGAAGAGTTAAGAGCTCCCTATTTAAGTTCCCAAAACATCTTGAGATTGTATCAGTTGTACTGTTTCTAAGACACAGAACTCTGGGTTGTGCACACAGGAGAAATCTGATGTTTGACAGGCAAAAGCATCTGCTAAACCTCCAGAAGAATAGGTCATTTTCTCCTGCCACGTTTAATTCCAAGAACACACAAACTTGGCCGTGTGATGCCAATAGGAAACGCCCATCACAAATTCATTTTGTTCCTTTTCTTCAGTGTTAGAGGCCTTCAAACTGCTGGAGCTAAAAAGCTGCCTTTAGCAGAACCATTAAGCTTTCACAGTCCATTCAGCCTTGCTGTGGGATAACAGGCAAGAAGAGCGTGAGGTGAGGAATGGGAAGAGCAGGATCCCGTGTCTGATGGATCCTGCACTGAGGAGGATGGGGTGTCTAGAAGTTAAGACCATGACCTCAAATGAGGGCACTGGTACTTGTCAGAAACAGGGGAGTGGAAAATTAATGTGATCTCGTTCCTAGTGCTGGAACCTTTATAAAGTTTGTGATGTACAGGAAGGATAAAACACCTCAAAAATGCCTTTTTCCTGTAAATTTTTCACTTTTGTTGATCAGAGTACTGTTTTTACAGTTAAAATGCTTTCAGGGCTTAGAATGAGCCTCCATGGGAAGAATGGTGATTCTGCCATTGCTCAATCCTTGCTGATGCTCTTTCTGGAAGCGTCTCCTCCTGTGCCCTGCCTAGAGTCTGCAGCCTGAATTCCACCTCCTTCCTCTTCCTCAACTCCTGGTTAACCTTATAAACCCATTCCTGGCCATGATAACATGCACTCAGTCTGATGTCTTCTAAAGAGGATAGATTGAGATGAGCTCTTGGGCAGAAGCTCTTCCCTGTGAGGGTGCTGAGGTGCTGGCACATGGTGCCCAGAGAAGCTGTGGCTGCCCCATCCCTGGCAGTGTTCAGGGCCAGGTTGGACACAGGGGCTTGGAGCAACCTGCTCTAGTGGAAGGTGTCCCTGCCCATGGCAGGGGGTTGGAACTGGAGGAGCTTTAAGGTCCCTTTAACCCAAAAGAGTCTGATTCTCCTTCCCAAGAGCTTGCCTGAGGATGGGATCTGAATGTTAAAGTGCTCTGGTGACAGAACCCACCTGTTCAGAAAATAGCTCTGGTTGCCATAACAAGTTGGGAAGCAGCACAAGTAACAAGCAATCATTTTTCAGTAACTGCTTGTATTCAGTCATGTCCAAAAAGCAGAAGGTCCTGCCTAATGAGCAGCTTCAGAGACGTGCCTGTGCTGCTGCAGGACACTGTGGCATGGACATGCTCAGCAACAGCCCCTTGAGACTCAAGTCAGTCAATGCTCATCTTGGGAAGCATCTTTTTATCTCTGTTTAAACACATCTTTCTGCCTTCTCCTCCTCCTGATTTCTGTGCTTGTTGCTGTTTTGGACTCTGGC
>NW_009924160.1:0-4630 GCF_000696875.1 Nestor notabilis | reverse complement strand
CAGGAAACAAGTGCTTGATGAATCTGAAGCCTGCGAGATTGCAGGCATCACTTCAGTGCTTTCTGCAGTCCATCTTACAAGTAGGAGCTGTTGATGGCAAAGATAACTACTGCTGCCTGCCAGCCCTGGTGCCTGCACACATCCTGCACCTACTCACCTACCTGCTACCTCTGGCAGTAAGACTGAATTTCTCATGTTTTTGCTTGGTAGAGTGGGCCTGAGCATCACACAGTGTGTGGGCTCCATCTCTGCAGCTCAAAGCCTGACCTAACATGTGGGTCTCTGAGGGATGGTAGCTCTGGGACAGCCTGGGGACTCTGGAGCAGAACCAGAGCAATCAGCTCTGCAAGGTGAGTGCTTCAATGTGGGTGGCTCAAGGAACTGGTTGGCATCCTCTGAGTTTATTTCTCGGCTACCTGCATGTGGGTGGCTAAGAAAGTACACCCAGAGGATTTCCAGCACCTGGGAATACCTGCTGGCGAGGCTTCCAATGCCTCCTGTATGGTACTGTCTTCCTGACCATTTTTTCCCATGACCAGCTCCAACACAAAAATCCTGGATCAAAGGTGATCCCAGTGGAGGTGAGATGTTTGCTGTGGCTGAGGAACAGGGGTTTGGATCTTGGCTGCTCTGAGTAAGGACGATTTTGGCTCATTGCTATGTCTGGGGCTGCAAAGACTGGGGCTGCATCCCAAAGATGCCTTATTTGTGGTGTTATAGGGGAAGCCTTTTTTCTATCTGAGCTGTGGCTGTGCTGTCCTATGCAGGGTGACGGAGGAAAGAAACATTGATGAAACAGGCGGATGTGATGCCTGGAAGGAAGGATACTCATTGTTTTGTCCTGTGATAAAAGGCTAATGGTGCTGAGTCAGTGAACAGGGAGGAAGGAAAGCAGGAGGCAGGAGCAGGATGCAGACTGCAGACGTATCCATCCCTTGGATAGAGGATGACAGCTCCCTGCTGCCCTGCCGGTGCTCTGCTCTTCTCTTACCTGGTCTGGTATTTACATTCAGCTAACAAGCCTCCTTCTAACATACTGTCAAATCTCCAGTATGACTGTCTCATCCCTTGTCCCAGGCTGCTGATCCAATGCCACTGTGCTGCACTAGAGCTGGGCAGGTCACTTCACTGTGTCTCTGCACATTACTCTGGGGCTGTCAGTTTTTAAGCAGATTTTAACAATGGGTGCAGAGGGTTTTAGACAAGGGCCTGTAGGGACAGAACAAGGGGAATGGCTTTAACCTGCCAGAGGGGAGATTGAGATGAGCTCTTGGGCAGAAGCTCTTCCCTGTGAGAGTGCTGAGGCGCTGGCACAGGGTGCCCAGAGAAGCTGTGGCTGCCCCATCCCTGGCAGTGTTCAAGGCCACGTTGGACACAGGGGCTTGGAGCAGCCTGCTCTAGTGGAAGGTGTCCCTGCCCGTGGCAGGGGTTGGAGCTGGGTGGGCTTTAAGGTCCCTTCAGCCCAACCCAAACCAGTCTGGGATTCTATGATCTCCCTGTGAAATGCACGAGGGTCTGTGTGAGCAAGGTTTGCCCTTGCTCTGAGCACACACACCACCCAGGAGCAGGACAGACCATATTTACTGGTTGATCTGCTGCTGGGAGAGCACTGGGGTATTGCCTGAACAGTTCATTTTCAGTGTGTGTGTGTGAGATTCAGTGGATCTAAACAGGGCATGAGCCGCACTCCTGGCAGTGAGGACAAAGGGATTTTCAGGGGAAATCTAGAGCCCCAAGGACAGTTGCAGGGTAGAAACTGCTCCTGCTGGAAGCAAATATTTTAGGAATGTCCTTCTCTATTTTTCTTGCTTTTTTTCGTGTGTGTCTGATGAGAACATGTAGAAAAGCTTCAACATGACAAAAAGACAGATCTTGAATGCACAGTGTGATCTTCTGAACTTCCCAGCTGACACAGATGGGAGTGATGAATCTGTGGGGAAAAAATTACAACATTCTTTTGTTTTTAGAAAGACAAATGTTTCCAAGTGGATATGAGCTGTGGCAGAAGTGATTCACGGGCCTCAGCAAAACTTGGAGACTGAGTAGAAGGGTTCATCATGTGGGAAAAGGCATTTCTGCTATGGTGTGGACCACAGAGGGTTCCTTGACAGGTGATGGGGGGGATCTTGCAGTGCTGCAGGGATGCTGTTTGCCATCAGCGGAGCATGTCTGTCATCCTGAGCCTTCTTGACAGCTTTGGACAAAGGGATTGTTGCTCTGTTCAGCTGTTGCTTAAAAGCAAGTTACCTGACTGCATTCTGGGGAGACCTTAAAGCAGCTTCCAATACCTAAGGAGGCTACAAGAAACCTGGAGAAGGGCTTTGGACAAAGGGCCTGTAGGGACAGGACAAGGGGGAATGGCTTTAACCTAACAGAGGGGAGACCGAGATGAGGTCTTAGGAAGTTCTTCCACGTGAGGGTGGTATCCTGTCCCTACCTGCCCTTGTCAAAAGCCCCTCTTCAGCTTTCTTGTTGGCCCTGTATAAAATGCAGCCGTTTACATGGCACACCAAAATCCTCTATGGCCTTTCAGTGCTTTGTCCTGTGCTTTGTCTCCTCCATTGTTTTCTCAGGAAGCCGGGTGAGCATTATCACCAGAGCTCTTCTCCCTCCTCCCAGCCCGTTCTGCAGCAGTCTGGCATTAGTTCCTCTGTTCCAGCCACAGACGTTTCAGATTTCTTTGCAAATGTGTTTTAAAAGGGGGGATGGGGAGGCCATAAACAGCTTTGCCAGCGCTGTAGCCTGAACCTGGGAGTACCTCAACCAGAAGGGCAGCCTCTGTGGGATAATATTGCAGTGACTGTGCAGCCTCAGGTTCCTCATTCCTCACCCTGCCTGTGGTGAGGGAGTCCTACAGCAGGTACTATTGCACCAAAGCTGTGCTGCTTCCTGGGAGCAGGGCAGACCTGACATCCATCTCTCCTGGCACTGCCCAATGAACAGCAAACCCATGTTCTGGTGTTACTGTGTTCCACTTTCCTTCCTAGCTCTGTACATGCTCAGGGGTGTAGATCTAACCTTGTTGTTTTGTAATAAACTAGCAGTTTCCTTCCCCTTTTTGCAGAATTGCCCATTACATTAGGGTGTGAATGTGTGGATACTACGGGCACAGACCTGAAAAGCCACACAAGTGACCAGTAACCCATCTCAGCAGTTGTGGTTAGTCCAAGTTCAACCTTCTGCTTGGCTCAGGAGGTTAACACGGCTCTGTGACTGTCCCCACAGCGTGGGCTTTCTCCCTTAGTCTGCTCCCTGCTACCAGATGCATTCTTTGCTTCCAACATATGGACTCAATTACTGTCCCACTCCCTTGATTTCCTGCCTCTTTGGGTTTCCTGAAACACATCCCCTCCTCCTGGCAGCTTGAACTCCCGCAGTGAGATGCTTTGCAAGCTCTCGCATTCCTCCCTCCCTCCCTCCTGCCTCTTTGCTGCCTTTGACAAGGTGGTCCTGATCCAGAGCATGCACAGATAAGGCTGCAGACCCACAATGTCCCTAGAGCTCATCCCGGCAAGCCCAAGGGCTTGGCTTGCCACAGCAGGACTAGCCAGCCCACTAAATGCATGTTCCATGTCTAGCAGTCTGTGTCCCTGTTCCTCTAGAGAGGTGTCCACCCTGCCTCAGCATTGTTCCTAGATCACCCTGTTGTTTTAAGCCAGCCTCTTTCTTTGCAAGACTTGGGCTTATTCCCTTCTGTGGCTGTGGGCTTTCTGAGCCTCTGTGCTTTGAAAGGAGCATCAAACTGCTCTGGGTTCCCCCTGGGTGCTGTTTGGCTTCTTTCCTGGACATCATCTCCTGCAGAAAAGCCTGAGGAGGATGGGAGAGGGAGCTCTGTCTTCTCCATTAGTGGTTCTCTCAACCCCTGCCTGCTGCGCTGGGGAGCCCCCAGTGCTGCTGTATTGGGGTACTGGAAATCTAAAGAAATCTGAGCTTATTCAAGGGACAGGAGGGTGGAAATGGTTAAATCACGCAAACGAACAAGTTAATGATTTCCATCCCCTTGCTGGCATGTTTTAGTTTGTGGAAGGGAGTCTGGCCAGCAGCTGTGCCAGCGATTGTAGCTCTAAAAGAGTATTTTCTTTGTGTCAGCTTTCATCCATGGCCCCTTTGGATTCCCCTGGCTCCTGCAGATGCTAGAGTTTCCAGGGCTGCTGCTCCAAGTCCCTGTGACTATTTTCCCGGTGATGGAGTTAGATGATGGGGGGAATGAAGAAGGCACTGATTGCTCCCTGCTTGCTTCCTGCCCCATCCTTCCCCAAGCAGAGGAAAGGTGCGTTTCCCAGGATACAAGTGACTTGGCAGCTCTTGCAAACAGAAGGAAAAGCTGCACCTCTGAACCCAGGAGCGCAGGGGAGGAACCTGGGGTACAGCTCAAGGGAAGACCCAGCAGATAAATGTCTGTGGCTGAGCAGTCCTGCAGCCAGCTTCAGATGCAGGAGCCTTATTGTATAAGGAGGCTTATGTATTGTTGTGTATATATATGGCTTATATATTATGATATATTGTATAATAAGCTGTATTGTAACAAGCGTGGACACTGTGTGTCCATGTTCTCTCACATGTAAGGTCACTGAGCCCCAGTAGCACGCATAGGGAATGGGCTGTGCCTGTGCTATTGTTTGAGCTTCCC
>NW_009924159.1:36742-44458 GCF_000696875.1 Nestor notabilis | reverse complement strand
GCTTATCTCACCTCCTGCCTTCGCGCCGTGAGGAGATAGCGCACCCTGGGGCGGTTAGTGCAAATGGCTGACCCTTCGTCAACCGGCTGTCCAAAATGTTGCGCTGGCGTTGCAGAGGCCATGAAAAGGTGTGGAAAGCGGGTCACGAAAGCTGGGGTGGTTGGGGTTGGACCTCCAGGAAGAGAGAAGGGGCTCTGGCTTCTGCCCCCCGGCTGTTGACAGCAGCAACCACCCGCCTCTGCGTGCTGGTAAATGCTGGAGGTGGCATGCCTGACTCAAATATGAGACATAAGGAACATGCATGATCAGGCATTCCTCACTGGGTAGCAAGGTATGGCTGGCAGCTCTACCCAAGGACACATGGTGCTGTTGAGCTGCAGCTCTCCACCTAGAGACAGGCTCCATCTCACCTGTGCACTGCTTGTCCCGGTTTTGGACATCATCCAGGGTTAAGCAGCATAATGGAAAATGTGGCAGTGCTGACAAGTTGCCAGTAAGCTGAACTCGGACCACAACAGAAGGGGAAGAGGCTGGAGAGATAAGTTGTAGTGTGGAAAATTTCCTGGTCTGTACCTAAATCTGCAAGCAGTTATAAAACAGTCTGAAAAGGATATCAAGCATGTAAAAAAAAAAAAAAAAAAAAATCAAAAAGTTTGTTCTGTTTAGACTGTGAATTCCATTTATTACTAACAACACAGATTTCTTGTCATTAGTAAGACCTGCATCAACTAACATGGTTAGTTTTCATTATTTTTCCAGGCTATTTTTTTACAATTTGGACATTTTTCTCAGAGGTCTTTATTTGTGCCCACTGAGGTAGCAGGTGTGGGTATGTCTAATTGACCTCCAGAAGGACAGAGTGCAAGGGGTGGCTGCATCTGGCATGTCCAGCTGCTGATCTCCCCTTGTGCGGGCAGCGGCACTGAAAACCAATTCCAGCCCAAGTTTAGATGATGAACACCCTTATCTGATACCTGCAAAGAACAGCTGCGATTGTTGCTTCCATTCTGCCTAAGTGTCTCATTACTGTCAATGGATGTCAAGAATTCCATGATGTAGACAAAGTATTATCATTCCCACTTTCAAGATGAGAAAAAGCAGCATAAAGAAGCGGTATAGCTTGCCTCACGTCATACATATAATATGTGGTAAAACCAGAAACATAATCCAGAGTTTGGGTGCAGATCCAGTCCATCTAACGACTTAATTTTCTTTCTCAAGCTCTGCATCTCAGGGCTCCATTCCTGAAGAATTCTTGGGAGAAGGAGCAAAGTAGTGTTGAAGAAGATATGCTAACAGAAATTCTGTTGAGCTAGTGCAGAAAAAAGAAAAAAAAGTGTAGTTAAATGGAAGTGATTCAAGTAGCATATTTGCACATAAAACTTCTGCAGAAACATTATCCCAGTTTCGGAAGTGTACAAACCAAGAAGTGAACACCATGTAACATGTCGCTTTGATATTATGTATTTAAGACTTGGTGTAAGGAAGAACTTCTGCCTTTTATTCACCAAATTTCAATTGGGAGAGGGCGAATCAGAGGAACATCACAGGAAATCTTAGGCCAGAGCTGCTAACACATTAACGTTTCCCGCGAAGGACTGTCTGCATTAGGAGTACCACTGTATTCTAAAGATTTGTGGCATTTCCATCAGATCCCGTGGTAACACAAAGTTGGAACTTTCCCACAGCAATTCCCCTCAAGGAACAACGATATGTCAAGTCATGCATCCACAGTCATCTCTATTAGATGGTTCTAGTACATCTTCAGAATTTCAGGCGTCTGCCCTGCCATGTGTCTCAAACAGATGCTAGAGTGGCCCAGAGGCATGTTGTGTGGGCCAACAGCATAAACCTGTCAGAAGCCAACGTCTCCAAACTGTGTCCAGCAGCAGAGTCAGGAGATTCATCTGCCCTGTGAAAGTGTGTGCCAAATACTTGTCAGAAGACAGTCATGTGCCAGGCTGTTTCTGGCAGCAATGGTACGTATTCAGCTGCCATAGTTACCAACAATGTACTAATCACGTTGTGTGTGAGAACAAACAGTGTACAGAGCCAGCCATGCTTGCAAATAAACTCAATTAAGCCTTCAGTAGATTGAACTGAGTTAGACAAATGTGCTCTGACCAACAATTTGTACTCTGCTTTCTACAGTTAGTTTCTCAAAAGCGCAGTCACACTATCTTTTCCACTTTCCAAGTGTCTCCTTCTGAATAAATAGTGACCATTCTCTTGATTTCTTTCCCCAGTGACACAGTCTTGCCCTTATTACTGACTACTTTTACTAATTACTTTTTCCATATCCAAAGTTAGGCAAAAACTTTATCTTTCTAAAACATTTTCCTCTCCTGCTGTCTTCAGGGCCTCATGCTGAAGAATGAAAAAAATGGTCAGGCAGAAATACCTCAGTATTTATATGACTCTTTGATGGTAAATGACATTCTTCTCACACTGTGGGCCAGAGTGCTTGCTAATTAGTGTACCAAACACAGCAAATAGAAACTCATCACCATTTGATGGTGTCTGTGGGGAAAAAAAAGAAAAAGAAAACCGAAAAGATTGATTTTTAAAAGGGAAAAATTACTTTACAATTCCAAATTTCACAATGCATTGTTCCCTTTTTTAACTTAACAGTAAAATGAACATGTTTGCTGTGATGAAATAGCAGTGTGTGGGTGTAGCACTCATAAACACCAAGGGATTCCTCTATTTCTTGTGTAGCTGTATATAAGCCAGTGAAGGTGTGGACCAGCAATTACAAATGGTTAAGGAACTTGTTCACTGAAGTGCCTTAGCTGACCATACCTGCATTCCTTACCTGTGGCAACTGTGTACCTTCGTGGCGGCAGCCTAGGCAAATGTGTTTTGCTTTGCAGTTGCCACAGGCAAGGAACCAGGATTACGGTCTGTTAATGTGGCTCGGGTAACAAGAGGCAACATGTTACACTCTGCTCATTCAGTGGGTTGCAAGGGTCTGTTCATGACCAACACTGAAAGTGAGTCCAGTCATAACCCAGTGAGTGTGGGGAGGAGGGGGTGGGGTCGCGGGGAAGAAAGGCTAGCTTCTTGTCTTCTTTTCTGCTAAAAGAGGAAGCTACTTGGGATATCCATCTCCCAGTGTTTTCTCTAAATGGTTCTTCCTTGTGAACAAGTTCAGGTAAGGGAAAAGACATGCTTTTTCCAGGAGAGGCAGAAGTTTCACCCAGAAGTCCCAGCAAACTGAATTTCCCTGCATTTTGGATACAGGCCCCTCTGTGTGACCTGCTAACTGTTCCATGTGGAAGCTGATGCACCATGCCTGCTCCCTTACAACTTTATACATACCGTATGTAGTACCATGAGTTAGATCCAGAGACCTGAAACACAAGCTGAGGTGCTCTTTCACCAAATAGCGTGAGGCAGATTTGCCACTCACCAAGAAAGTGTGGGGAGAATGGAAAAGAATGCGTGTCCTCTTGACTCAGTCACTTCTGACTTAACATGTAAAGACCTGAAGTTGGCGATGTAGCTCAGAGCTTTTCTACATGATAAAAAGAAGATTCTTGAACAAAAGCTCACCAAGTGAAAATCCTGTGGGATTTTCTCAGATAATAGTACTGTTTATATCTGAAAGGAACTTTGCTAAATAGCTGCAGTGATATAATTGCTTCATCATAAGCCTGCAATGAAATCTCTGTATGATACCTTCATTCATTGTTCTTCTTTCTGACAGAAATGTAACCCCAGAACATAATAGTGGTTTTTACACTTGGAGGAACCAGGGCTGGTAATTAGGTTTCTAACATATTTTCTGTAGCTTTCTCTATTTTTCATTCTGTGCACATACATGGCTTTTGAAAGTCATAATTATTCAACATGCATCTCTTTTTCCTCTCTCACCCTCTGGCTGTCTGATCTATTTAGGTTGCATATTTCTGTTATATTGTGCTATGTTTGCACATTGCCCAGTATTAAGCAAGTCCCAATTTGTTTGGCTTCTTTACTTGCTATTGTGATACAAATAATAAATAATTCTACACTTTCAAAACTCATTGTTATTTCAGGAGCTCTAGGGATTAACTTTGTTTTCCTGTTTATGAGAAGATAGTTTTATTGGTTTTACCATACATCAGGGGCATTCCATGAGACACTGTAAAAAGCAGGCTTTGTGTTTTACAAGCTTTGGAACATGCTGCTATGAAACTGGGTAGAATGGTCCAGGAATGGAGGGAAACCCTCTGGAATCCTCTGTGACGTCTAATTTTTCTCACCATTGCTGTTAGTTTTGCTAGGTGCCTTGCTAATGGCACAGAGGGGTTTACAGTGCTCATTAGTGCTGCTCACTAGATTAAAATATTTTCCTTAGGAAGCTTTTATTAATTTGGGAAAAAGTCCTCTGAAGTCAAGAGGAGCTGCGGCTAAGTGACTTACTAGGTCTCTGAACCATTTAGGATCATCATTCCTAGCATCCAACCAGCATTTTGAAAGCCAACACTGATCCTTTGTTTTTGTTCTTTAAGACAATTTTCTTCTTCTTTTTCTTTTCAGTGCTACTTCCATTGAAGATTTACACTGACTGGTTTTTGAATGCAACTGCACCAGCCCTGTTTTCTGAACTGACAATCTGATGGACTCACATTCTCACTGCTACTAACCTGCCAGTCCCTGCAGCAGAACCAGCTCAGTTTAACTAAGGAATGGTGACAAGACGGCAGCTCTTCATCTGGTAATAATATAAATCCCCACTGCTTTTTCTTACTGTAAGCTGTTCAAACCCATTTCCTTCTCCTCTCCCTCCCCTCAAAGGAACCTGAAGAGGAATCTAAAATTCCTAAAAGTCAGAATAATTCTGACTGTAAAAAAATACAACAAGATGGTGTATCGAGTAGTAAGGGCATTTGGTGATTCTATGGTAAATTCTGTCCTTTCCATGAAGCGTTCACTGATTCCTAAACACAGGGATGTACCCCAATTCAATGCTGACCTTAGAACTTCAATGACTTAGTGGAACACATGCCACTGTCTTCAGTGAGGCCAGTTTTTTGCTTTGTATCCTCAGCTTCCTAGCCCAGTGCTTTGTCTATCTGGATCTTTTTCCTTTATACCATGAACTTGCATATTCAGTTCCACCTTATAAATTTCCGCACATTTTTTTCACTGACTTCCCCCCCCTCCCCCAGCACTATACAGTGTTTATGGTAGCTAGTTTTATTTTGTTATTTAATTTTAAGCAAGTGAACAGAATCTCACTTAGCTGATGGATAGATAGTACTAAAAGCCTGCTTGGGGCAGTTTTTGGCTGTGCCATAAGCGACTCCATTATGATGCCTTCCTTTTTATATAACTGGCAGTTAGTTGCATTAACTCACATATTATTGGCATTTTTGTTCTCTTGCCAACCTGCTAGATTAATTTAGAATTGCTTTCAGTCCGAGGCCACCAAAGATTGATGACATTTGTTTTGAACAGGATATTTGTATTCATGAGAAAAAAACAACCGCTCTCATCATCTGGACAGTGACTGTATGCCCTGAAGCATATGCTCTTTGAACTTGCAATTGGGATTTCAGACAGTATTATCATTAAGTATGGGTATTTATTTCATATCCATAGTACGAGTCAGAAGAGGTGGGGCTCACAACAGAACTAGGTGATGTGCTAAGAAAAATGTGATGAGCTTTTCCTAGAACAAGAATCTCACCAACTGCTGGCAGAGTTGTGAGAATTTCAGAAAACTCTCAGGTCAAGCCAGAGGCAGGATATATATGAAGGTGCATCAAAAACGAAACTCAGATGCTATCCACACCACATAAAATGTGTATGTGCAGTTACACAGTTGGGTTTTTTTATCACCATGCCATCAGTCTCACTGAGTCATTCTTGGGGAAGGTGCAATTTTGCACTGTCTGGCTCCACTGCCAGACAGAGTAGGCCAAAAGAGGGCAGGGGTGTTTGCACATGGCTAAGGCCAAACACCTGCCTTTTTATTGGTCAGTTGAACATTCATTACTGATGTAATGAATAACATTGACAATGGGGTACAAGTCACGTGGATGTTACCTGTAGTATTTGGTAGGACAATGTTTTCCTGAAGTGTAAATGTATGATAGAATCTATTCTGAATACTAGTCTTAGATTTACAAAAGGAAGTGAAATCCCAATCTGTGCTGAAACTACAAAAGGACAAAAGTATGCATCTAGGTCAAAATATGGGTAAGATGCACTTAACAGGACAGAACACTATGAAGTTCCATGAATGCTAGAACCCATAAATTCTAGTTTCTTAGGGTTTCTGTTGATTGAATTCCCTAGTGTCTTGTAAAAAGTTTTTCTTGCAGTGGAGACATTCACAAATTCTCTACTGTGTGATTTCTTCACAGTCTAATGAAGGGAAATGGCATGCTGTAGTTTTCCATCTCCTGGGTAGGGTTTCTCTTATCTCTTATCTCATGGGCTACCTCTCGTAATGAAACTTGTAAAGACTTTCAAAGCTGGGACTTTACCTTTTCATGACAAACACACAAACACACACAGCATGCACAACTTGAACTAAGGTAAGAAAACCCTTACTTACTCAGACAAAAAAGAAGAAATTCTAGCACAAAACTGAGAAATCTCAGATTTTCACATTTATGTATTTGGGAAAATTGCCTTGAAAATAGGACTATTCAATTACTCAGTTGACATGATGAAAATCATATCTGCCACAGGCAGCCACAGTTTTGGGGTTTTTTTGCAGCTTTATACCTTTAGCAATATACGGTGGCAATAAGTTTTTCCAGCTAATTGCACTGTAAATCCAAATATTCTGTGTAACTATTTCCTCTCTGTCTTGAGTGACTGCTTTTCTCCCATATGGAATGAAATTGAGAAAGCAGCATTTAATCAATCATTTTCTTTCCCTTTGCTAGTCTATATTTAATCCTAATTTATTTCCTTTCCTCATGAAACTATGCAAAACATGGTAAGCTTTCCTCAAATTTAACTGTTGGGCTCTTCATAGCAACATTGCTGTCTAACAAACCAGAGCATCAGGATGTCTAGCCTGAATTAAATACAATCTTGCTATATCCAAAGACAAAATTATAAAGTATAGATTTCTACAATAAGAGGATATAATGCCTTGGAAGTTGTACAGCCAAAAAAAAATTAAATAGCTCACCTCTATGAATTAATTGGTAAGTTACAAAATAAAACATTATCAAGTATGGCTTTCTGAGAAGTGTAAGTAGAATTGGTTTTCAGAGGTATGAGCCCTCAGCTGAAGTAGCTTGCTGCTGTACTTTCAGGGTTTTACCTGTCAGCCAGCAGCAGGAGCAGTGCAGTAGGTTGGTACTGGTATAATGAGCATGAGATGGCCAAAGGTTCCTTCTCACTGCAGTGGCATTTGTATCAGGCTTCCATCCAGTGAGACAAGACCTTGGATGGTCTTCATTATGATAACCAACACTTTGAATGGCACTTACAGTAGTTTTAACTAAGTTTTATTTTCTATGTTGTATTTCATGTTCCTGGAACCTCCTCTTTTGGGGGACTGTCACAGCAGCACAGCAGGAGGCAATTGCACTGCAGGGAAACATCTCCCCTTGCAATCATTTGGAGAAATCTTGGGCCATTCAGAATTCACCATTTGTACTCAAGTCTTACCTCCATCATGTTTTGAAACTGCTTAAAGAAAATATTGAGGTGAAAGTAATAAAAACCCCACATTAATTCATACAAGTAGCTTTCTGTGAGAAA
>NW_009924159.1:36010-36711 GCF_000696875.1 Nestor notabilis | reverse complement strand
AATGCACACCTGCTTTCCCCCATAAATGGAAGCATTCAGCTGCTGCCAATTGGCGTACTCCTGTCCTGCAATTTTGGCAGAGTTTGGTCAATTCTGAGTAATTGCAAAGAAAAAGCAGGCACTGCATGATAAAACTGAGCGGACACACTTAAAAATTATATGGGTTTTAAATGAGTACTAAATGTAATTCAGGTTCCAAATTAGGAACCAGATCTTGGAGGTGCTCCAAATACTGAAATTCCATTGAAATTTACAGCAACTTCAGCAACATCTCTTATTAAAAAGCAATAGGACTTTTATTGTACCTGAGTAGATTTTAGCTATTTATTCCAGAACAGTTCATTCTGTAAACAAAGCACTCTAGTGTAGGTACTATGCATAAGCAAAACAAGTATGCTAAACAAGTACAGGATTTTGGCAGGCTACCTACCCCTTGCTAGATAATATAACTGTTACTTTTCTAATATCCAAAAATAGTCCAATCAAAATGTTGATGAATTGTTCTCCACTTCAAAAATCCCTGACAAAGAGACTGATTACAGTGTGCATACATTAAAAATTAAAAAAAGATAGCTGCACAAAAAGAGTTGTGGTCAACGGCTCAGTGTCCAGTTGGAAAGCAGTAACAAGTGGTGTCCCTCAGGGATCGGTGTTGGGACCTGTGTTGTTCAGCATCTTTGTCGGTGACATGGACAGTGGGA